>NW_008481826.1:0-1228 GCF_000365165.1 Cladophialophora carrionii CBS 160.54 | reverse complement strand
GAAGGGAAACGCCCGCTGTGGCAACTGCACTCGTAAGAACATGAAGTGCGATGGGCAGTTTTCGGAGGAGGAGTTTGGAGTCTTGGAGGCGAAGAAACAACGCCTTCGGCAGAAGGTGGAGGAACACCGTCGACGTCTCGCTGAGCTCGCTCGTGAGATCCTATCGACCCAAACAACACTGTCCTCGGCCGAGCGGGAGATCGAGGGGATAACCCGTACTCAGAGTGACATGGTGATCCGGCAATCATTTGTCTTGGATGCCCTGGATCAAGAGGAGGGGTACGTCCCTGATGAGCCTGAGCCATCAGGTGGGTCGCAGTCCGACGGCGCACTGTTGGCTTTTGACGACGCCCAACTGGACGCGCTGTTCGCGATGGGAACCAATCAGGGTGACTTTCTCGCACCTCCTGCAGTAACGCAGGAGAGAGGTTCGTTTCTGGTTCCCAGGAGTTTTCCGTGGCGTCGTACCCTAACCACTTGACTAGGTAATGGGGCTTGCCTCGGATGAGTTTGGTCTGGAGTACCTCTTCGACGTCATACTCCTTGTCTTCGAGTTCTTCGCTCACGGGTGTGGACTCGACGATTCTGGCGTTCCTAGGCGCTGGTTCCAGTAACGATACGTGGAACACGGGGTGGATCTTCATATCCTCTGGCAGCTCCAATCGATATGTCACTGGTCCAAGCTTCTCCTTTACTCTGAACGGTCCCAGTTTGGTGTGATCCAGTTTCGTACTTGGTCGTTTTGTTTTGACGTTTTTTCGTACCAGGTAGACGGGGTCCCCCCTGGAAAAGGTCGGTCCCTCGATCCTTTTCTTGTTCGCGTATTTGGCCATTCTGTCCGATAGGAACTCAATGTCCGTTTTGAGCTTGTCGTGGAGTTCGTGTATTTGGGTGGCAACCATCGTCGCTCTTTGGTTGGGTTGCCACTCCATGGATTCTTCCAGCCGCGGATGGAATCCGTAGTTCGCGTAGAAAGGCGTTGTTCCCGTTGCTGCTTTGTGGTTGTTGAAGCAGAACTGTGCCACCGGCAAGAGTTGTACCCAGTTCGTCTGTTTGTAGTTGACGTACATCCGGAGATATTGTTCAAGGGTTTGATTTGTTCGTTCCGTCTGGCCGTCTGTTTGCGGGTGAAATGAAGTTGAGAGTTTGTGTTTTGTGGCGAGCAACTTCATTAAGGCCTTCCAGAACTTGGATGTGAACAGTTTGTCCCTGTCCGAGATGATCTCTC
>NW_008481825.1:0-1490 GCF_000365165.1 Cladophialophora carrionii CBS 160.54 | reverse complement strand
GCGAACACCGTTCGTAGGAACTCATAGGCTAAATCTTCCGCTGTCGAAGATTCTAGGTATGGCCTGAAGTAGCTGTACTTCGTTAGTCTGTCGCATACCACCAGGACGCTGTCGTAGGTGATGCCCGTGAGGGGCTCCTTGGACTTTGGTAGCTTGGTGATAAAATCCAACGTGACTGATTTCCAGGCTCCTTCCGGGGCTCCCAATGGTTGTAGTAGCCCGTAGGGTTTGTGTCGCGAATGTTTGGCCTTAGCACAGGTTTCGCATTCCGCGATGAACTGTTGGACATCTGTCCTCATTCCTTTCCATGGTTCATGGGCCCTTGTGATGAGCTCGATGGTCTTGTCGGCTCCCGGGTGTCCCATGAGTGGGTCGTCGTGGTATTTGGCGATTACCATTCGTTTGTCTTCGGGTTCCATTGTTTCTGTCATGGCCAGGATGGGTTGCGCGTACGTGAGGTACTCTCCTTCCTGTCGTAACAGAGATGCTGGACTCGTTTTGAGATCCTGCATGTAGTCTGGTCTTCGGCTAAGGGCATCGGCCCTTCCGTTTTCGGTGCCTTTAACATGAAAAATCTGGAAGTTGTACGCGGCAAGGGTCTCTGCCCAGCGTACTTGTCGCCTGTTAAGGGTCTTTGTCGTGTTCCAGTAGAGTAAGTTCTTGTGGTCTGAGAACACCTTGACCGGATACTTGGGTCCCTCCAAGTAGACCCTCCAGGTCCGGAATGCTTCCACGATGGCAAGCAATTCCTTGTCGTGAACATCATAGTTCAGCTCCGGTCCCGTCATCTTTCGGGAGTAGTAAGCCACAGGTCGGGTTCGGCCATCTGGGCAGACCTGCGCTAGGACGGCCGCAACAGCTCCGTCCGAAGCATCAGTCTCGAGAACGGTCTGGAGACTGGGGTCAAACAGCATTAGGATCGGTGCCCGTGTGAATGCCTGTTTGAGTTGTTGAAAAGCGACTCTGGCTTCTGGTGTGAGGAAGAAGGGCTCCTCCTTCTTCTTGGTCAGGTTCGTCAAGGGCGTCGCAACCCGCGAGTACCCTTGTATGAACTTCCGATAGAAGTTAGCGAATCCCAAGAACGCTTGCACTTCCTTCAGTGTTTTGGGCTCTTCCCATTCCAACACTGATTTTACCTTGTCCGGGTCCATCTGTAGACCCTGTCGGGACACGATATATCCGAGGAACTTGACCCGTTCCTTGTGGAACTCACATTTTTCGACCTTGATCGGGAGGCTGTGTTCTCTGAGAGCCTCCAGGACCTTCCGAACATGTCTCACATGTTCTTCGTGGGTTTTGGAGAAGATCAAAATGTCGTCAAGGTAGGCGACACAGAAAATGTCCAGGTACTTCCGTAGGACATTGTTGATCAGAGCTTGAAAGGTTGCTGGTGCGTTAGTCAACCCGAAAGGCATGACGCAGTACTCGTACAACCCGTATCGAGTTCTGAATGCCGTTTTCCACTCTTCTCCTTCTTTCATTCGGATTCG
>NW_008481824.1:0-1505 GCF_000365165.1 Cladophialophora carrionii CBS 160.54 | reverse complement strand
CCCTGTCTTGGTTGTTTTCAGGTCCCGCCATGGAACACTCTGGTGACGATTCTCTTTCGGGCTCCGATGGGTTCCGTACCTCGCATTGGTGCATGTACTGTGTCTCGGGGTTTCCCCCTTGATGAATGTGTTTCTCGTGGGGGGCCGCATCCCGCCACGAGCAGTTGGGGTTATCGCAGAACCGAAGTTTGACCACTGTCATTGAAGACTTAGCCCTCCCCTTCGGGTCATAGATATGGTGGTAGTGTCGTCTTGGCCCCTGTGGGCACTGGGGGTCGGCGCAAGTAGCGATTCTCCAGTACCTCGTCTGGATGTGGAGGTGGGTCGTTGTAAGCTGTACGACTTCTGCGAGCCCTCCATCAAGTACGGTTCCTTTCCCTTGCACTGCCTCCCCTTCTGCCATGTTCATTTCCTTGGTCCGCTGGTGCTTCTCCCCGTTGTGCATTTGGGCCTTGGACTGGCAGTTCCTTGCGACGTGTCCGGGTTTTCCGCAATAGAGGCATAGCTTTTCTTTGAAGCGTCGTTCCCTTTCCTCTTTGGGAATCTTGGCGCCTTTGTTGCCCCTTTGGGACTTGCCCTTGGCGTTACCCTTTTTCTTCTGGGCCGCATCCAGGTCCATCGGCATGGGTCCGTAGTACGGCTCTCGTTGCTTGGGGGTGTTTGGTTTGTGGGTCCCCTTTGCCACGTACACGGCTTTGCTGCCTCTCTGTCGACCCTTGTGGAAGTCCCAGAGGTCACTGTCAATCTTGATGGCCTCTGCCATCAAGTCAGCCAATCGTCGGGTCGTGTTGTTTCGTAGCTCCCAACGAATTGCGGGCTTCAGGCCTTCTCGGAAAATGGGGACCGTTACGCTATCGTCCCACTCCAGGATAGCGACGAGCCCTCTGAACTTGGTTGCATATTCCTGCGCAGACCCAGTCTGTCGGAGGTTCATGACCTGTCCTTCGGCTTCTCGTTCTTCGTTCTGCACACCGAAGGCAGTCTTGAGTCGTTCCTTGAACCCTTTGTAAGTGCCAAAGATGGCTCCCGTGTCGGTACTTCGATCGGCCGGTTTGTTGGTGGTGTAGTCCCTAAGGTAGGGTCTGAACCAGGTTTCGGCGTCTCCCTCCAGATAGGAGCTAGTAAACAGGACCTTGGTAAGCTCGTCTGGGAATTTGCTGGGGTTCATCAGGAAGAACATGTCCACATGTTGAAGGAAGGGGGTCAGTCCCTTCCGCTCTCCCTTATAGGGTTTTGGGGCGTTGCCCAAATATCCTTTTACCTCGGTAGTCATGACGGATGATGTCGGGGTAGGAGGTGTTGGTCGTGGAGTGCTGGGTCTTGTTGACGCGGTCTCGTTCAAGGATAGGCGTGAGGCCTGGCGAGCGAGGCTTTCGTCGGTGGGTGAAGAAGGTCTGGTGTGCCTGCTCATACGTACGCCTGTATCGTATTGGGGGTGGTAGCCAAAGTGTCAGCGCTGCTCCTTTCGACTAACCGGTAAGGGTCAGGTCTCCAGTCACAATGCT
>NW_008481823.1:0-51813 GCF_000365165.1 Cladophialophora carrionii CBS 160.54 | reverse complement strand
TGGTTCGCCCTGTGTTCCCTCCAGGTGTCCAATGAACGTAGCGAGTCTCTGCTTGGCGACTCGTGGCCGGTCTCCTGCGAGGCCGTGTGTAACAGATGGGACTCTCATGCGAGAGGCGCGAGAGTTGTATGCGTCCTCTTGGCAGGCTTAGTAAGCTCTAGTAGCTGTTCCTAATACTCTACACCTTATTTCGAGTATTATAACTAAAGACCTAACCCTTACTAGTTAGTCGAAAGGAGTAGCGCTAATAATAAGCTAAATAATACTTACCTAGAACTACTATACTAACCTTCCTAATAACTAGTATTAAGATATTTACTAGTCTAGCTTAGTAAGCTTATAGCTTAATACAACTTTTTATTAGTAAATAGGGACTCTGAAATCTTAACTTGTTATTAGTGAAGAGAGCCCTTTTAATCTTAACCTTAAATTAATGAATTTCTAGCCTATAAACTTTATAACACTAAGGTCAGCCATATCTCGAAACTTTGCTTATACAAGCTAATGACCACAAGATAAGGTCCTAAATTACAACACAGACTCTACAGAAGTGTCAGGGGCGGGAAATTCTTGTAGAGATAATATTATAAATTAAAGCTAAAAGCTAAGATAGAAATCTTTACTATATCTAAACTTACTCCTCGCTAATTTTAAAATCTAATCTTCAGTTTAGCCTTTCCGTTTATAAGGCTACTATTGTTATAAAACTTAGTAAAGTACATAAGTACTCTCTCGACGAATATCTTATGAAACGAGATCGCCGTACAGTTCTAGGTAGTAGAAGATCGCCATCTTACAGGTTGCACACTGACGAGCTCTAGGGTGGTCCATCGGCCGCGACAACTAATCATCCTAATCACGACAATCGCGCATCGAAGTCTACGCCAACCTCATCGCGAACGGCCAGGAAGGATCTCCCAGGTCTTGTGTCGTCTCCAGGTAATCAACGGATGTGGAACATCTGTCCGTGGTGCTGCTCTCTTTCTGAGACACGACGTCGGCCACCTCGAAAATGGGAAAGAGCTTTGCGCCTGATGGACCAGTATCCCGCACCAGTGGCTCTACCCACCGAAAAGTGGCTTTGACACGCTCCCAGGGACTGATGGAGCGACTCAGGAGGTCAGCCTCTCATTAGGCGCAATGAGATGTGTGCTTGACCTGTCCGCCAGGATTTACAAGCTGACGATGTCTCGGATGGCTGTCTAAGAGTTCTTGATTAATAGGGGCCGTGACCCTCGCACTCTCCCATCACTCTTCGCAGTCTCGCACTCATCCGCATCTCGTCTTCTCGAGGCCTCGTCGACATCCTGAACATAGGCGAACAAGATGGGTGCGGGTTAGAGTACGGCTGTGCCTGCTGAGGACCTTATAGAGGTAGGTACTCGATCAGAATTAGTCGTCTCTATATTGCTTACAGCACGATAGGATACATCCACTGCCAGCGTGGCGACGGATGTAAAAGGAGAAACCGAGATCGTGTCGCGAGGTGTGGTGACGACCGATGCAGGAGAAACCGAGATCGTGTCGCGAGGTGTGGTGACGACCGACGTAGGAGAAACCGAGGTTCCGTCGCGAAGCGTGGCGTCTCCTGCGACGCCTGGGCCTTCTACACTCGGTGCCTTAGACCGCCTGGCTTACTGCGGGCTGACCATCGAGGATAACGGTGGTCTCGCCTGTGATCTTCCCATTCGAGGGTCTCGACGGGCGCTAAATGTGACCTTTAGGGTGACGTTCACAGAGGAGGACGACGAGGAACTTAAGGCCTGGGTGTCGAGCGCCGAGAGGGAGGGTATCCGGTCCACCGGTCCTAGAATATTCCGGGACCTTGCCGCGGTCGTGAGTACTTGGTGTCGACTTCTTTAGCTGGACGTGTGGCTAACCGCTGATCGCCCGACAGAACGACAGGCATACCGCTCTATCCTAGCAAGGCCGCTGGAACCGTGTAGTACGGCACACTCTCCCGACCGACGGACCCCTCCGACATGCGCACCCGCCGCGCCTGCACTCGCCACACACCCCGGTGGAGAGTGGCAGTGTGCTCGCCGGCGACGCTCGGCGTGAATCACGGGAAGCCCTCCCGCACGATCCCCGGTCGGACGGTCGTTTGTTTCCAGACGTCAGCACCCCCCCGGCCCATTTTCGTCCCTTGCTTCTCGAGGAGCCCGAGGGCCGCACCACCCCCGCCCACCTACGAGCGAATAACGAGGTGACGTTACGGAAACGGCTCGGCTTGGACAGTAAGGAGGACCTGGCGCGCTGGTTAACGCAGGACTAGGTGACGGAGGTGTACGACGAATACGCACGGGCGATCTTCGATCGTCCGACACCGCGGTTCGACGCGCACGGGACATAGATCCGTCGCTCCCAGGCCACGTACACGGTTAACAACTCGCTAAGGGCGTTGCGCGCCGAGGAACCGCGGTTCGTCGAAACGCATTCCGATAAGACCGGCTGGTCGTTGGACGACTACGACGTCCGCTTCATCGTACGACTAACACTCGCCGGTCGACAGACGGGGCGCTGGTAGCACTATTGTCTCGACGACGACGCCCTGCCGGAGTTGTACGCGACCGCCTACCGTCTGGCCGGCTGGCTTCGGTACCACCATTGGCAGATCTCGGAGATCCGTCCCAGTACCACGCACACGCAACGCGCCATCGGCTTTTAATGGGTCCGCCATCTCGAGTCTGCTCGAAAGCGTTTCGCCGGCCAGGCTTCTTTTCCCGCCCGTCAGAGTGTCGCGGCCGACGCTCGTTAGGAGAGATCGAGCCCGGAAGCTGGTGACGTGGCCATTAAAGTACCAGCTGTCGGTGTGGCCCTCGAGATACCAGCTATCGGTGTGGCAATTAAAGTACTAAACGTCAGCGGTGTCGACGAAGCTAACCTCTACAGCCCGCAACGCGCCTCCCCTTCGCTCCAAGATGCGGGTACGGTTGGCGCTGCCCTCGAAAGCTTGCGCGACGGTGGGATCGGGACGGATGTTAGTGACATAGAGAGCAAACCTCGTCCTCGCCCAGACTCGCCGTCGCATTCATAAGGTGCCGCTGTCCACGATGCTGCTGTCTACGATGCTGCTGTCCACGATACTGCTGTCCACGATGCTGCTATCCACGATGCTGACCTCTACAATGCTAACATCTATAACGCTGAGGTTCACCGCCACGACACTCCTGACCCTCCCGTTGCTGACCCCTCTAACGACCTCGGCGTCCTTCGAAGTCTGCCAGAGATTCCCCGCTACCCGATGGTCCGGCCACCCAGCTCGTACGACGAGAAACTCTCTGTCTGGGCCACCGACGCGGGGCGTCTGAAGTTCGAGCACCGGCAACGCATCCTCCTGGCCGCGTGGGGCGTCGCCCCGACCCAGGACGCCGCCTGCGTGCAAGTCCCACAGATGTGGGCCGCGGCAGATCCGCTATACCTACTAGACCATTTTCGACTGCGAGACCTCCTACCGTCGGAGGCGGAGAGACTCCGATTCGCGATGGCCGGTCACAACGTACCCTTCGGCCGGGCCGCCGCCTGGTTTACGGAGCCGCGGCGCGGCGTCGACACCGACAACTTCTTCGGCTTCGGCCCCTACACGCCGATGCACGGTTCCCACCGTTGCCACAAGCCGCACTACATCGTCCCCCACGATCTCAAGTACGAGTCGCAGTCCGCGAACTACTCGCGCAACGACTACTACCTGGCGGCGATCGCCCTCCGCAAGTACGGACACCCCGTGCCCCGACACTGCGCGGACCCCGCGCACGTCCCCCCCTGCCTGATGGCGCGGGCGGCGTTGACGGTCGAGGAGGCGTACTGCATCTAATTTGCCAACCTGAGCCTCGCACGGGGCCGCGCGTGGCGTCCCCCGCCCGCGCCGGCGGACCACCCCTACGCGACGTTCGAGACGCGACTGCCCCTGTCCGCCGCCGTGAGCACGTAGTCGACCGAGCTGAGGGCGTCGGATTTCGCGCCCGACGACGGGGTGCCGCGATCTCGCGACGCTCTCCGGAGTCCCGTGTTCGCGTGCGTCTTCTGTCGGGTCAAGTTTTATAAGTCCGTGGTGGTGTACTGGGCATACATCCGCGACGACCACGGGCTCTTACCGCGTGATCGGCGCCTCTCCGAGATCGCACGCGCGGGGACCGTCTGGCGCGGGCACCTCGACGAACAGCGAGCCCTGGGCCACGGGGTCAGCCAGACGGACCCGACGTGGTTGAAGCTGCGGCAGATGGAGGGGGACTTCATGTGGGAGGTGGTCATGAGCTGGAAGCTGAGACGGCACCGTGAGAGATGAGGTGCGTCGGTTCTCACACCGGGACGCTCTGCATTCGAGTATTTGGATTGGACACACGCAATGGGGCGATCCGGGATGAACTCTACTCTTGGAAGGGATTTGCACTCATATAATGTAGCATGGTGACTTCTAGATGGCGTTGTTTCATAATAGTACCACCAGCATTGATGTCGCGGCGCTCCTTACACGACACAGGACGTCGCCCACCAAATCATGTAACCTCTGATTGGATTGCTTTGTGAAACTACATCGCACCCGACCCGCGGCACTCGACTCAACGCCCACCTTCCAACTGACGGATGGCTTTCATCAAAAGTCTTTCGATAAGACGAAAAGTGTAAGGGTTCTCCGCGGACATCTCCTCGAGCACGGCGACGCTGACGACGGAGGGGACATCTTCGGGAGGCAGGTCCCGAGCAAGGAACCACGTGTGGTACGACACCGCAGGTCCGTCGTTGGAGCCGTCTAGGTGCGCCGCTTGGAAGGTGGAATGGTCGAGGATGAAGCGGTTAAAGGTACTGCCGTCGATCTCACACCCGAGTCGAATGATCGTGTGTAGATACGCACAGAGGGAAACGAGGACCGCCAGGCACAGGGGCGCGGGTGACCTCGGCCGCAGGCGGCAGAGAATGTCGAAGGTGATTCCGGGTCGACGTCTCTTAGCGGCTGGTTGATCTAGGCTTTCGGACGGTTAGCGCTTAGTTACCCCCGACGATGGATGTTCTGGGCGGATAGTTCGACCTCCCACGTGAGCTAAGGACGGCATCTCCGGTGGTGGTGTGTCCTGTTCAAGTCAGGGAGGGTCTACATGCGTAGATGCAAGCACAAACCATTGCTGACCTATTACTACGTGGAGCTATTGCCAACCGGGTGAAAGAGAACATAGTCGAGCATCATGTGGGAGGATACCTCCAAGCATCTTATGTACAACCGACCCCGATATACTCGCGCGTCGTGATTCAGCGCTATTGTCACCTAGGTTAGTTGGCTGTGATGCTCACCGTGGTCTGCAATATGGCATTATAAGAGTCGGTTAGAGTCTCACCTTACGTCTTTGTCGGCGGTCTAAACCCCAACTTCCACTTCAGATTGTTTGTCTCTAGACGAGCGAAACCCGCCGTGGCTCTAACTAATCCTTTGAGTGGTCAGAGACGGTCTCGCGACCGAAAACCGAGCAGCGCCTTCCCGTCGTACGTCCCATGTTGGCCTTCTTAGCACGGCCTTTTTTTCCGCTCTAGGCCTCACAATAATTACATATCTGTCCCCCTATTCACTACTCCTCCTACTTTAGCGCCCGCGACGACAGACCAGCGGACCACTTGCGGTTAGTTTCGTTAGAGGCGCAAACCCACCAGATGCCGCACTCGACCCACCTATGCACCTTTCCGCCTCTTCGCAGACTTCTCGGGAACCTCGTCGTCGTCGAGATCAAGGACGGCCTGCACAACATACATCAGTGAGCGACATATAATTCAGAGGTGGCTGCCGCCGTTACCGTTCTCTTCTTGCTTTTCATCCCGATGGTGATGTTGCCTCCCCCTTAGACCACCGTGTGCTTCTTGGCTGGCCGGCTGCGTCGCGGTGTGCTGGTCGGCGCCGGCTTGGATAGAGGAGGATTGTGTCGTTCCCACGGTGCGGCCTTCCAGTTGCTCAGCTCCCCGTCGGAAAGACCCAGACCGTCCGCCCAATTACCATCGTCGGTCAACGGCTTGCTCGGACCCCAGGGGCCACGGTCGCTGCGGTCTGCGAACCTCGTCAGTCCAGTCGATCAATCGGCTTCGGAACCTTACACGTGGGGAGATCCTGCCAGCTGCGCGCGGGGACTCGGGTCGCCTCGCCGTCACTGCTCGGCCGCGGTCCCATCTCGTCTGCTCCTCGTGGGAGGTCGTAAGGTCTTCTCGGCTGGGACGTGGAAACGTGCGACACATCCGAGGTCGGCTCTCGGGGTCGTCACCTGTGGGCGACGGTGCGGTGGAGGAAGACGACGGGAGGCTAAGGACACCCGACTCTGCCACTGCGTGCGGGCGCCGCTACCGTGGCAGTTCCCATCCGCTGCCTCGAGGGAGGCATCGATCGACTGCCTCGACATTGAAGATGCGTCGATCACCGTCGAGGCAGGGGCGTAGAGAAGGAGCCATCCATCGACGACACAAAGGGAGACGTCGCCGGTTCGGTGCGTTACGCATCGACGAGCAGGGCCCCCACTACCGCGGCCGCGGCTAGTCACCGTCCCCCTTGTCCCCGTCGCCGCTCTCTTCGTCCGACGAGGCGTCGAACGGTTTCTCACCCCGACGAAAGAACGAGTCTCCGTTCATCAGCATGATGTATTCGCCTAGGACCTCGCGCTGCGTGGTGATGTACTCCCGCAGCTGGATCGTCGTGCCTAGACCCGTCTTGGTGTCGCCCAGGAGCAGACACTCGTCCTCGAACCGCTATCGAAACAGCCGTAGGACCGCCGTCTCTAGGGCTCGTCGGGGCGTCCGATAGGCCACCAGCGGTTCCCCGTTCTGGAGGGCGATCGACGTCGCGCGTCGGGGTGCGCGCTACGCGTCGCTAGACAGTCGCGGCTTTAACTGCTCGTCGTTGACCCTGACGCGGCTCTCCGTGCACAACGCCTCGGATGGCAGGACGAAATGATGGTGGGGCAGGTCGTCGAGCTCTTCCGGCACGGGGCTCAGGACGTAGATGGACTTAGACTTGCCGTGGGTCGCGGGGAAGAACGACGACGGTATTTGTTTGTCGTGTGGCCTCGAGTGAAGTATGTCGACCTGCGCGAAGTTCAAATACACCATCGGCGTGTCGGGGTGTAAGTCCACAATGCCGTCGGCCCGTCCCAGCGCGAAGATGTGGGTGGCGGACGGATGGCGGCCTAGTTTGTAGACGGCGCAGTTGTTACTGTTTCCCTGTCAGTTCGACCGCGCGCGGCATCTGCTCGACGAGGTGCTTACTGGGCCGCACAGACGCCGTTAAAGATGGCCGCCTGGCGGGAAGGGTACATTCGGCGCTGGAAAAGCGCACCTGGGGGGCCTCCGTGACCCGGGTTCGACGGGGGAGACGCCCGCGCCGGCGCCGTGGCGTCGAGAGGGGCGCCTTCCGGTCCTAGATCGACCGTGGGGGCCGAGATGTGGTGCCATTCGAGGTGTCTCCGTGCACAGAACTTGCCTTCGCTCCGGTATCGGTCCCAGATGGCGATCATTTGCGCTGCCAGTCCCCTTCGGGCGTGTGCGTCGGCGCGCCCATCCTCGAGAGGCTTGACGCCGTGGAGGGTGTGGCGCTCGAGAAACCCCGCGGCGAACGCGGCGGTGCGGGTTAACTCGGGCTGTTGTGCAAACCAATCGACCGGCAGGTCGTCCCGCGAGACGAGGATGGCCTTGTCTCCGCGCGCCGTGGTGCTAAGGAGGAAATCCCACGAGGTAAAAGGGGTGAAGTAGCACCCACGCTCCTCGTCCGACCAGTAGTAGGCGTCGTGCCGGACGGTTCGGTCGTCGACTAAGTGTATGAGCCAGCGCTTGACCTCGAGCATGGCGCGCGCCATGGAGGGGAGGTGTGTCACCACTAGATCTCCGCTCGACGCGCGCACACGGGGCATGTCGATCCGGTAATCGCCTCCGTACCGGAGAAAGACGCGGCGAACTCGCTCGAGGAAGGGGTAGTCGGTTAAATGCGAGTTTTCCGGCGGTAAGAGGATCCGAAAACTCGACAGGACCGGCCGCGGGCAATCGGTGAAAGTCAGGTCGTTGTAGGGGTTTTTCCTGTCGACACGTCAGTAGATGGCCACGATCGCACCCCACGGATCCCATCGGGCGTACCAAGTCGAGATTTCGCCCGCGGCAAATTGACGGAGGAGGTCGAGCGACCGACTGGCGAACGCGATGGGCATTATAAAGGGCGTACACTCGAGCGGAAATAGCTCGATGAACCCGCCGAAGTAGGGGATCTTTCTAGCTGTGAATGGGGTCGAGTCGGCCCTGCGGTCTAGGTATCGATTGCTCGTTTCCAGGTAGAACATGGGAATTACCGCGACTAAGTGTGGGGAGGCGGGATTAAACACAATGAGTGCCGCACATTTCTGTTTCTGGACCCGTGTGCAGCTGATTTTGTAGTGGTAGCAACCACCGTCTTTGCCGAACGTGCTGACGACGGGTATGATGGTTTTGAAATCGACGGCGACGACGTTGTCGGGTTCACCAGCCTCTCCTGCCTGGATCACTTTCGCGAGGCGGTCGTCGGACCCCCGAAAGCTGGTCACGCGTGCCCCCACGAGGATTCCCGCGTCGGCAGAGGCGCCTTCGGCACCACGCACAAACTCTCGTAGATCCGTTTCGAGGATCGCACTGCAATCGGCTTTGAACACCGCGGCGTTCGAGATCTGGATCCTGATAAGCTGACCTTTGACTAGGTCGCGGAGTTCGTCTGAATTGGCCATTGTCGGTAAAGGGATGAGTGGCACGAGTTGAGGGGGTCTGTTGAAGGATGAGTGGCACGAGTTGAGGTGGTTGTCGTTGAAGGATGAGTAGGAACGAGTTGAGGCGGTCGTCTAGCTTCATAGGTCTTGAAGAGCTCGCGAGGCCTCGTTTACCAGTGGTTCTGGGAAGCGACGTAGAACACCCCGCGGGACGCTCGCAAACTTGAAGAGAGTTTCTTCGCTGGGTGCTGTCCAGCTCTCTACTCACCAAGAAACGCACGTTACGGGGTAACGGATTTGTGTCGATAGAGCTCTGAAGGCGTTAAACCTGCCGTGTCTCGCGGAGACAAGCCCACCGACGTGCGAGGCGTGCGGATTCTGGGCCTGAAAACGTCCGTCTTCCCACCTAGCTGGACACCCGCATCGGCGAAGTAAACGACCCGTAGGATGAGGGCGTATGTGGTGCCACGCCACGTGGTCATCGTAGTTCACACGAAAGTCTAAAGTAGAGAGAGGTTGCCAATAACTAGGTGAATGCCCGCGAATACAAAGGTTGTAATTAGCAGTCCAGTGTTTGCAAGAGCGTAGCCACCCGTGGTCGTGACCCGTAACCGTTATAGCCGTGCTTGCTAGATGTGACGGATGCATAAGTTTCAGCTACTTCTAATGGTGTAACCTAGTGTATCGTGGCTTAAGCGGTTACTGGTGCGGAGTGCAAGGTGCTTCTGCGACGGTTCGCGGGAAGCAAAGTGTGCGTCGATAATACCGTCTCTTCGTACCTCTGTCAATTGCAGGACGCTCAACTCCCCCTCGCGTGAACATCTCCAAGTCGTCATCCACGTCTGTTTCCCCTCCTGACAATGCCGCGAAATGTCAACACCGCGCCGCTGGCGAGACTGGACGGAAATCGGTTCCATACGATGGAGGCGGACGTGGAGTTCTACCGTGAAGACGACGACGGAAACATCCGCCCACAAAACGCCTGGGTGTCCGTAGGTGCGGATCGATACAACAATCACCTGGGTAGCGGTGCGCGTGTAGCGTTGGCCTTGACGGAAGTCTGCTGCAAGAACGGCCTGGGCAAGGTCTTCGTCTTCAACCTCCACCCGAGACCGGCCAACAATATCCAAGCACACAAGGCGCTTAAAGCGGTCCCAGAACTGTTCTACTTGCCGTACGTGTGGGCTGAAGGAGAGCGAGCTAAGTGGGAGCGGTTGAAGCCGTAGGCGCGCCTGCATCGCCTCTCGAGCGCCTACGGGTGGGTCGACGACGAGATTCCGATCCTGCCTTTCGACGTCGAGGTCCAAGAGACGTAACTGGAGCGGCCTCAGCTGGATGGTCTGAGCGGGGCTCCGGTTACGGTGTACCTCAGTCCCAAACCGTACGTGGCCCGCTCGAGAGATCTGCACGCCCTCTGCGTGCGACAGTTCAGGCGTGAGAGGGACCGGGCATGGCCCCAGAGGGCGGTCTGGAAGGGGCGGAAAGCAGGCAGGTCGGCGTGGAGTGGTTTTAAGCCCTTCAGGGTCGTAGGCGGTTAAGGGATTCTGGGTGCATTGGAAATACTGTATCGCCACGTGCCGGCCGTAGGGGAAGAGGAATATGTGACGACGTACGGCATCTTGTTTACTCGGTTGATGAAAGCGTCCGTCGAGGCCGGCCGACGAGTCGAGAATCCAGACGCGGAGGCCAGCACGCCGGGGGGTGACGCCTGACGGTCACTGGTCGCGGTGGCGTAGCTGATCTCTACAAGGTGTTGGGGGGGGCTTCGAATCTCGGATAGCGATAGCTGGTCATGAGCTGCACGGTGCCGGACGGTCTTCCGGTTTAGAACGGGTGAGAGCCTAACCGCCGAGAGCTTCGAGCTTCGTGTCTCGTTAGGCTGCCCTTATATGTCGTCGAACTTTACCAGGTGGTCCTTCGACACCGTATAGAAAACCTTCCCCACGTAAGGGTGCTTAAGTCTCTAACTGTTATTCCAGCGGTGTGCGAACGTACCGTAGACATGACCGCCCTCGTATTTAACGCGGACCGCGTGGGAGATCTGTCAAGTTACGACGACCTCAATACCGTGCGGGGCAGGGCGTTGTTCGTCGTCCTCGTGGTGGATTACATGCGCTACCTTAAGTCAGACCCGGCGACACGACCCGACTGGAGTGAAGCGACCGAGATGGAGACGGCCACTAAGTTCCTGGCGATGATCAACAACGACCAAGCCTGGCCTTTCGCCCAGCAGGTCATTCGAGACTTCCAGGAACCCGCGTAAGAATGGCAGCACCCACGCGGCCGTGTCGTAATAGCTGATCCAAGTCATAGGCAGAGCCTCGAGCATATTCCGTACCCGCTCCGGTATATTTTGCGGTCGGTCGCTGTGACGATGACGGCGAGAGAGCTGGCGCCGCAGTCCGAGAGTGCACTGCTTCGACACGAGAAGAGGCTCAAATGGCGCAACATCAGCCTGAGACTGCATCATCTGGCGACTGCCCTGCCCGAGAGCCACAGACAGGAAGAGGTAGAAAGTGCATTAGCGGCGTTGGCCGAGACACAAGCGTCGTTGCATTTGGACGTTGAGGATTTATGCACCGGAACCTAGCCCCAGTCGGGGGAGAGGGAGAAGCGCGGTGATTAGTGTCCATTGCAACGCCTATTCGGCGGTTGCAAAGCGGAGGAGAGATACAGATGGACCGATAGCGGTAGAGACTAAGAGGCCGTGAATGTGAAAGTGAAAGGGCATAAACTCGCCAAGGCGTGCAACTTCTAAGAGGCTGTGGCGGTCTATAAGTATACCCCGTAAGGTGCACGCGTTGTCTCATCATTTTACCGTCGAGCTCTCTCGCCAATGTACGAGGACGCAGCCCTTCCCATGTCTAAGTTTAAGCAAGCATACACATCCTTGATCGGAGAGTGCCTCGTGGGATTTACGCCCGCGACCAGCACCTCCTACCCTAAGAAATGCTGCCACTAAATAAACTATACAACGCGGCTCTCCATGCCAACGGTCGAGCCATGGATGCCCACAGATGTGCTCGTAGATCAGACCAGCTTCCTTCGACTATCGAGACCCGCTTCGTCGTTTTACTCCCCAGCTATCATATGTATTGTCGAGGGCGCAACTGCCTAGAGAAAGCTCCAAATGTAGATTACGTTGTTCTAATATACGGGAAGCATTGGTGCGTAATCTACACTGGAGTGTCTTCATTTTAGGACGGTAAGACATTGAATTCTAGGTTTCTGTAAGCCCCTCCATCTCTCACAAGTAGTATACGGAGACAGACCCGGTCCAGCTCTACTACACGCTTCGACTTCACTCGATAAGTTTGCCGTGGATGAATACAGTGATTGCGAAAGCTTGCTTTGATGTGCCCTAAAAGGGGACCATTCTTTGTATAGGACATCTAGTACACTTACCTGTACTGTGATTACGCAAATATTCACAAGCACAAAGCACAGAACGATGAAGGGAAGCAAACGTCAACTTCGCTACAACTAATGCTTCCTTCCACACCTCTCCTCCACAACACCTTCATACCTTCATTTAACCGCGACTACCGCCGCCGCTACACTCCTGCCCGTTCGCGGAAGGGTCCTGTCGTCACCAGCGTCTTTGCCATACGATGGACCATCTAGGTATGCCGGCGTTTGATCCGTGACCATGTAGCCTCAGGACGGCGCACTGATCCGTGACAGTCCACGCACCTAATCTAGACGCCGTGGCCGAGACATCCTAACCGGACGTCCCAGGTGATCGTCGAGGTTCCAGTCTAGAGCTCGTCACTTCCACCACCAAGTTGCCAGAAGCGCCGAACGCAACTGATAAGGCCGACGACCAGGACGCGTGCGTAATCGACGAGGATCCCACGGATCAACACTCCAAGGATTGGCATCCCCTTTTACCCGCGGCCCGGCGTGACGGCGATCCGTAAGACCGGAAGAAGCCCAGATTCTATGGTCATTTAGGCAGCCTCACTCCGCTCTCTAGACAAAAGGAGGGCTTCGTCGACCGTATGATCGAAGAGGCGAGGAAAGGTATGTGTCCCTGTCCCGCTCGATCTGCACGCGCTCGGAATGTGACCGCCAACCCATTGCCAGGCGCCGTCCCCGCTGACTCTACTTCACAGACCGAGCTGGCGCGAAGAATACACCATAGGAGTGCGCTCCGTCCTCTGATCCGGCATCGAAACCCGCCGCTCCTTCTACGCCAGACACAGAAACTCGATCCTAGGTTGGCGCTTCCATCCCGACTCTGGCCACCTCGCCAGCTGGACCTGTCCACGGCGCAAGGGAGACTGCGGACCCAGGTCCGGCCACCGACTCTCTCGCATCGACCACGCGCTCCGCACCCTCCGACCCCGTGCGAGGCGCGACAAACAACAAGAAGAAGGAGTCCATCTACGTGCCGGTAGAGGCGGAGGATGAGGTGCAAGCCATTCGTCGAAAGCTTTGGACCGAAAGCGTATGTGGCAAAGCCATGGAAGGTCGGATCAAAGGGGAGAAGAACAATCGGAAAGAGTTCATCCACTGTCTCCAGCCAGCGGTGTCTCCCGCTGTACTCTTGACGAGAGCGCAGACCACTTAGGATTTCTTGAAAGGCCTGCAGAACGAGATCGCCACGCACGGAGAGTCCGAGGGGTAGATACGGTACGTCAAGCATATCTGTGAAGGTGTCTCTACCGAGATCGCCCGCCAAAAGGAGGATCTCGCGCGAGCGGTCCGGCGAGAGATCGACCTCACGGCCGACATTAAGCGCGCCGCTAGAGAAGGCGACACCAAGGACGCGAGGTCGCTCGAGAAGGAACTCAGGGTCACCCGAGACGGAGCCGCCACCGTTCGACGGATCATTATCGGCCTCTAGGTCGAACCCATCCCTAAGCTCGAACGACTCGCGTTGCAATTTGGGGCAGAAGGCTTTATAAAGTTCGCCATGTTTCTCGATGCCTTGCTTCTGCTGAAGCTTCCCAGGCCGGGCGGCACCCAGGACAAAGTGGATGGCGACACGACGCGTGAAGCGGGCCGAGATGCAGGCGACGGCAAGCCTGCCCGAGACCACGGTGAGGTCGTCGGCGACTCAGTCTCCAGCCGGCAGGACGGCGGCGGGGCCTGAAAATCTTAGTAGGGAGGAAGTTGGCGAGAAAGGCGATGTATAGATGGGGAGTTACCGATCATCTACTGAGCGTAGCGGAAGTCATGGCTGGCGGTGCTTACAGGCACGAGATATGGTCTCGCAATGCCATCCGCGTAGGCAAATGCGTGCTCTCGCGCAAAAATATGGCGACAAGGCTATTTCGTCCATTAGTTCCTTGCCGGCTGGCGAGGCGAAGAAGGCCTGGAGGAGATGTGTGTTTGTGCCACGGTCAGGAACAGGAGACTATGAAGTGATTCGGTGGACGACCGTCTCTCGCTCACGCCTTGTCTGCCTCCATCGGCCACGGGCCACCACGTCGGGGTGGGAAGCTTCGTGAAGGTTTATGGGGTGTGGCACACGTAGAGATATGCGCGCTGGACGCTGGACATTTCATTGGAACTCGCCGATTCGGGTCCTATTCTGCTTTTCTTCAGTTCTGCTTAGGCGATCTCGTGTCGCCCGTTTCTTGCCTAGAGGCTGGTCCTTTGAGCCTTCAGTGCTTGCGATAGACTTCTAGATTCTAACTCCCGAATATAACACCAAGCCAATTACTCACTAATCCCTTCGTTCACTTTAGCACGTCGTCTCCGCCGAACTTAGGGAAGTCCTCTACACCTTCAGTGAACCTATACCTCTCGCCTCGTTAGAAATAGTGCGATCCTTTAGGTTCATGTAGAGGCCGTATTTTATCTTGGCGGAAGGCGATATCGTCCAACCGTAGAATCATGATCACCGCATCTGTCGAGGCCACGGACGGCCTGTCACTGGTACTTACCGTGCGCGCCCCGGTCCCTCAACAAGCACGGCGCCAGCTTGCGAGCCTTAACGGCCGTCATCTTCAACCATCTGACCATGTCAACCACGGCCCTCCGACGCTCCTCGACAAGTAAAGTGTTGCCACCAGGATCGTCCCGCGGCGAGGACTACTTGCAGCTGCGTCTACCGAAGCTTTCCAGCGTCACACCCTCGCTGCGCGGCCACGACAAGCGCCGATGTGCGCGGCTACAGAATGTGGGTTAAGGTTTCATAACGTCCGAAATAAACAGACTGAAGAGTAGAGGCTTCGCCATGGCCAGATCCGTCAGATCAATCTTGCGCCCATCGCCGCCAGTCCTAGAAACAGCTCAAGCAGATCACCGAAGACGGATGCTTGACATGAGATCTATCTAGACAATGTTATCGTGGCTGTGCACATACCGGGATTCGGAACTCCAGTCTTTGCCGGCGCGAAATTCTCGTAAACCACCACGTCACACCTGCAGCTCCCGTCGGTCCCGTTACAGGCCAGTGCGGTGGATGTTCTGTCCTCCCTCGTCGGCTCCCTCGCCGGCCATGGACCCTGCTGATCTAGATCGTCGTCGTCTACACGGCGGCGCAATACCATATCAACGTTGTGCCTTGAAGATGGACCTGCTGTCCGTGGCCGAGACCTTAAGGCCGTACTCGTCCTTAGAATGCAAGCCAAGCTCGGTAAAAATCAGCGGTTTATAGTACGTGGTTTCGAATCGGTTCGCGACGAGGCCCAACTCCCGTGCCTTTAGAAACACCCTCTTAAGATCGTCCTTGTCGCCGAAGTCGAGAGTGTGGATGGCGATGTTGTAAGACCGTCCATATCGCCAGACTTCTGCGGCGCAGCCCAGATCGTTCTTCAGCGTGGCCTCGACCGTAATTTTCCAGAGCGAATCGACCCCCGCGACGACCAAGAAAAGCCAGCGACCCCGGACGAACCCGCCAAGCTAGGCTTCGGCGAGAATGTCTGACTTGAGTTTACGCCGGCTGACGCCCAGTTCTGTGCCGGACAGGTCGTGACGTAGCAGTCCCCGTGCGAATGCAGACAGACACCGCTTGGCACTGCGCTGGAGCCGTGCCAACGTTTCTGGTTCTGGCCACCGAGGCGACGACGGGTGGGCGACAAAAATACGCGGGGCGTTGCCTCTAAGGTCGCGGGTAGGGAGAAGTCGCTTGAGAAACTCTGTCGCGCTTTCACGATTCTTTTTGGCGATCCTGCCGTCCTCGCCGGGGTCAAGAAGTGGCGGACTGTTTTCACTTTCGGCACTAGCGTCACTTTTCGCGGAGTCGTCGTCTGAATCGTCGTCGTCATCGGTGGTGTCGCCGCCCGATGTACGCTTTCGCTTAGTGGGCTGCTGCTTCAAGGATTCGGTGTCCGGCTGTCGCGCGCGGTTTGCTTTGTATTTGTGTAGTGGGATAGAATAAGAGCGCTCGTCCGTGGGTCTGAGCACCTTGTCGGCCTCCGGCACGGGGTCGAGAACTGCCTTGGCCCGGATGCAAGACCAGACGAAGCTCAAAAACACCGTGGGTACGTAGAGCTGTAGTTCGACAGGTTGTGTTCGGGAGAGGAGGCGGGTCCACGTCACGTCGTCGTTGACCATGACGCGCGTGACGTCGTCCTGCCACATTTCGACACACGTTGCGCCGTAGCCTCGGGCGTAGTTGACCGCCGTGCGAAAGAAATAGTTCCATTGATCGGGAGCGACCGAAATGACCAGAATGACAGAGTTGTAGAAGAATTGTTGGTCCTCGGGGACGGGTGGACATTTCTATCCTCCTCTCTTATCTAATCTCGATCTAAAAGAGGTTTTGGCGCGCGTACGGGTCTGCGGAGCTGGACGTGAGGTTGGGCCATTGCGAGGATCGGTCGTCCTGGCTCGTTTTGCCGGTGGTGAGGCTTCTCGGTCCTAGGGGAGCTTGCGGGCCATCGAGGATGCTTGACGAGCTGGTTTGCGCGGTGAGTGGCCTGACTTGACCAAGTAGCCGACTGGTCGATGACTGTGGAGATGGTCTAGGATGGTGGTGGTCGACAGGCGGTGGACGCAGGTTGGATGTCTATGTAGGGACTGGGTCAATTGAGGGGAGGGTGGGGAGTAAGGTGGCGTTGAAGAAGATTGTCTGGTGATCATAGAAATCAAAGCGCGCAGGGCAGTGTGAACAAGCAGTGACATTGAATCAGCGTAGGGCAGTTAATCAAGCAGTGACATACAACAGCTAGGGCAGTCGAAGCAAGAAGTAACATACAACCGCGTCAACAGTCGAAGCGGAAGCATCGTAACATCGCAGGGCAGTCGAAGCAAGTAGTGACATCGTAATGTTATAGAGCAGTCGAGGTAAGCAGTGGCATCGTAACCTCGTAGGGCCGTTAAAATAAGTAGGATGGATCAAGGCATCGAACACGCGTCGAGGGAGTCGAGGTAATCGCGTCTGTTGAGATGCTAGGATAATTCACCGCACGCTTTGCTTCACTTACAATAACCTGTAAATAGGCGGATGCGACGCGACGTGCGAGGGCCGACCTTTATTCGAACAATACACCTTCTATTTGGCTCGATTTGCCTTTAGAAGATCTGCTTCGATTTAGGGTCGAAAGGCTAGAAGGGATGCGGGCGAGGAACGCGACGGAGACATTTACGAGTACGGAGTATATTGAGGCCTGTTGAGGCCTATGGGGTAGTCGCGCCCGGGGATCTGCCGAAGTATACGGAGTACTGGATCAAGAACCTCTACTGCGGTCCCCCCTTCAGCGAAATTTTCGTAGGCGAAGTTGTCTGTCTGTTGATTTTCGGATACAGGGTAACACCTTCTCACGGAGCTATAGTAGTTAAGCTGTTGTCGCGTAAAAACCAACCACCGCCTTACTTGTCGGTCTGTGTACAGCCGTACCTAAAGGTCCCTTGATACGTTCGAGTATGTCTTCTGCCTGTAATGATCAACTAGCATATTCTCTTAGTATATTTTCGTCTCCTCGGCTCAAAGTAAGTACACAAGACTGCCCTCTTCTCCTACCACTGGTCAAACCACCTACCGCTGGGAAAACTCGAAGGTACGGCGAGAATACCATGCGCATCGTGAATGGGCGAGCTGGAGACGGCTCCAACGAGGATGTAGAATTAGGTTGCTATGTTAAAGCGGCTGCTGGCACGGCGCCGTAGATCAGAGACTCCTTAGGTAAAGGCATTCGAGATCGTCGCCCGTGAAGTATATGTATGGTCCATCGATGAGATGAATATGAATGGTATACTACTGAAAATGAGTTGAAATAAGATGGGGACTTTGAGGGCGAGGGACAGAACGAGGTTGTACTTCTAGTCACGGTTTGTCTACAAGTAAGAGTGAGAGTTATAGAGATGTGTCTATAAGTAAGAGTAAGAGTTATAGAGATGTGTCTATAAGTAAGAGTGAGAGTTGTAGAGATGTGTCTATAAGTAAGAGTGAGAGTTGTAGAGATATGTCTATAAGTAAGAGTAAGAGTTGTAGAGATATGCTTCGGCCCTACAATACAGTCATTAGCAATACAGCGCAAATCCGGGTAATATTACCGAGCGGTACATGTAGACTGTATTTTTAGTATCTGATAGTTGGTCTGACTACCGGCGAGCTTATGTACCGAATACTCTTATATTACGACCTCTTGATATGTTCTAGACTCTCGGACAGCCGAGGGTCGAGGTACTAGATAACTGGTCGGGCCCCTAAAACCTATTAGCTTATAATGATGTAAAGTTAGGTAAGCGTTAAGTAGTACCGCGTTACTCGATGGCCGTTTTCAAGGCCACCGAAGCACGCCGGCGAGATCTTGCGACCTGGTCAGCGAACCGTGGACGAACGAACTGGGAGTGGAACAAGAGCTCGAGTATAGGCTATCACGTCAGGCCCAAGGAGATTGGACGTATCGCGCTGGCGAGGACCGGCCGGCGGTTGCTCAAGGACACGGTGCGCGCCCACAGTTCGGTCACAATCTGACGTCGACGACGTGCTGGCGTCGACGCCTTATGGTCGTGTATCGGTCTTATAGACCTCGGCAAGTGTATTCTTAATGAGGTAGTGGTAGGCCCTACCTGGGACGATCCGAGCATCGTTATAATAACCCGTGTGTAGTACCTCCGATTGGCGAAGCGTCGGTCCGCACCTCCTCAAATCGCATCATGCTCCTCCCGACTGAGGAGGGTTGGTGCAGAGAAGTACCACGATACCTGGGCGACGCCGCGGTGGCCATGTACGCCGAGGCCAAAACGAGGGCTATAGCATTTCTATTGAAAAGTATACACGATCCAGGCAGATTTAGGGGGGCCGTAAGTGATCTTCCGGCGACAAGAGATACCTCTACATTACCCCATCTCACAACTAAAGACTGACGACGGCGACCGGGAGATGGGCGCGTACGACGGTGCCGTGTCACGGCCGTCCCAGGAGTCGCCGGACACTGTCGTCTAATCGGGGCAACAGCTGGTCGACGACGTGCCTGTTCCGCATCTGTTCCGGACTCCAGGCCACAAAGGACTGGGGCCGTACGAGGAAGCACTGCATCTCGAGCTGCTCGACGATGCCCAGCACGACCTGCTGGGAGGTGCTATACGTCTCCGCGTTGAAGGTGGCTCTCGTGCTCCGGATACTGACGTAGGCCGCGTAGATGGCTTCGTACCAGGCCTTGTTGCCACCGTAGGCAGCGTTCGATCGCACGCGAAAACTGTCGACGACGCCCTTGAGCGTTATGTTCAGGCTCGTATGCTGGGAGACCAGGAGGCTGGTCGTGCGGTTGATGTGCAAGAGCTCATGGATCAAACGGTTGCAGGCGCCAGCACTCCGGGCCTTCGGGACCGTGGCGGTGTAAAGCTGGCGGTAGCGGTTCACCAGGTCCCGCTGTTGCCCCTGGTAGGCGTCGACACGGTTACGCAAGCCTTGGACGCGTCTATGCTCCCCGTCCAACTCCGGCCAGCCGGCCAGATGGCTCGCGGCCAGCCGGAGAGACTGGGAGAAGGGGATTAGTTGGAGGGACAACTCGGACTCGGCGCCGTTCAGGACGGTGCGGACGCTCGGTGCAGCCAAGCCCCCGAGAGGCAGGTAGAGGAGGAGGAGGTAGAACGCGATGTAGACGATGAGGCTGGCGCCGTAGCTCGCCGAGCTGCAGAAGAGCGGCCATCGGGACCGTCGAGCGTAGTGGCCCAGACGGAAGGCGGTGAAGGAGTGTCGGACCAGCGAACTCGGCTCTGCTGGTTTTAGGCGGAGGGGAAGCGAAACGGTCGACTCGGCGATATTTGCGGTCGGCCAAAGAGGATGCACAACAAACCGCGGCGTGTCCCGGAGAGCCAAGGTGGAGGCATCGAAGGTGGCGACCCCAGCCAGGACCGGTCTCTAAGCGCGTAGAACGACAACTCTCTCCGCTATATCGGGCACAGCAGTCAGGTTGTAGGGTCTAATCTTGGGGAGCGATCGACCGCGAGAGCCCATCCTGTCGAGCTCTGTATATTTGGATGGCTAGCGGGAAGAGACGCTGATCGACGGGACAGTGTCGTAGAAGTAAGATGGGAGTTTATTGAAGGGTGCTGAGGAGGCCCTTAAAGTGTGCTGAGGAGGCCCTTGAAGAGTGCTGAGGAGGCCCTTAAAGGAGTGCTGTCCAGGCTCCCACGGCCTATGTCTCGGCTATCTCGATCACTGGAGATTGCCCGCGACTTAGCCAGGACAAAGGAGCAGTGCGGGCTCACTGCCCAAGTGTCTAAGTCCATGGTCTCGGTACTCTCGGTACTTCTCTACCGGCTACTAGGTAATGTGTAAAAGATGGGTAGCACAAGTAGAATATTCTCAAGGACCTTGACCGCAGCCGTCCCACGACCCTCGCCTACACTCGCTCGCTTAGGGGCATCAGGACCAATCGGAACCGTTGCGAACACATGGACAACTCTGCGCTGGCACGGATGGCCTTTTAACTGGTGGACTCTGGTGGCGGATGGTGGTCCATCGCAGCAACTTAAAGGTCACATCACCCTCGCGCTTAGCTTAGCCATCACCTCAAAGATACCTCTAGTCGTAGCCACCTCAGCTTGGGACAGCTAGATCTATTTCCATCCCTCGTCAAGATACCGCAATCCTTTCCTCTCACTCCAGCTCCAGGCTACTGGTTTACAGGCACTCGTCCTCGGGACATCGCAGAGGCATCTCTATATTTTTGTACGCCGTACTACTACAGCACTAGACGATGACGCCGCCCGTCCGTGAGCCGACGCGCTCGACCCCCAGACCGAGACAGGTCTCGGGATCGGGGTGCCCCCCTGGAGGAGCCAGCACAAAGCCCGCGACGGAGGACAGATCGCGCACATATACCAGCTTCATTAGGGCGCATCTCCCGCCACGGCAACACTCTATCGACCGACCTCCTCGAGGACGCGATCGTTGTCCCTCAGCCTCGACGCGCAGCTAGCCGGGTGGTATGGCTCTCGACACGACGTCCTCTACACCACCAACTGAGCGCCCGTCGGTATCCATCTCGATGGCGTAGGCGACATCTCTCCTCCAACCTCTCCGCACGACGTTACAGATGACAGCTGGGGAGTATTTGACGAGATACGTCTTCGCCCGGTCGGTGTTCTTCCTCCTCGATTAATTACTTCTACTCCAGCGAGAATCGTCCAGCCATCCGTGGACCCTCCACCTCACGGACACCTGGCTCGTACACCGAAGCGTTATGTCTCTCCTCCTCGGGCCGCTCGGTATCGTCATTCCCATCTCGATCGTCCTCCGCCTCTAGGGTCGGGGCCCAGTGAATCACGGACACCCGTCCGTGCCCACACTGCGGCAGGAGCTTCTCGAGGCACGGTCCGCGCACGCTGAGCTCCACGCTGCCAAGGACCGTCTCGAGCAGACGTCCAGCGAGGCCGCGCAGCGACAGCAGTGCGAGCTCCTCTCGCGTGACGACGCGTACCAAGATCTCCAGCGCAGGCATCACATGCTGGTGCAAAAAACCCTAGAAGTGACGCGACGGTGCGAACGGATGGAGCGGGAGGTGGAGGACTTCGCACACTTGACCCGACAACGTCCTGACGACCAGCCACGGCCGCCGCAGACGGGACCTGCCGTCGGCCACGGGAGACGAGGAGCGCTCGGTCTCGGGCCTGGACCCGTTCAGCGAAGCAGACGGGCCACAGTCCCATTCGCATCGTGGCAAGATGGCGCGTCGCACGCACGACGAGCGGTGGCAGCCGATTATCAGCACGACCAGGTTCCGAAGCGAGACACTCGAAGCCGCCTCGAGCATCTCTCACAATTGCCACTCGACGAACGAGCTCGACCTGATACGCTGGAGACCTCCCTCCGCGTCGAGGAACGATAGGTAGAGGAGGCCGAGGCGCGCGCGCGCCGTTAGGGTGCGCTGGCAGCCCGCTATAGATTGCTTTACATCTGCTGGCGCATCATCGCCGTTAAGAAGGGTGAGGTAATCAACGCGCTGGCGACGGCTAACGGGCGCCTCCAGCAGCAGCAGGCGGTCCTAACGTAGACACTTTAAGGGCTCGTCGCCAACCTCTACCACTCTCACCGGTCTATCCTATTGGTGGGGCGCGTCCGCGGGATCGAGATGCGGTCTCGGCCCCCTAGCGATCCCTTCCCCGATGCGATGAACGAGATGATGCGCTCCGCCACGAGAAGGCTCGACCTGTCGGAGGCGCCCTCCCACCGCTTCGACTATCTCACCGGCGCCGACGAAGCCGAGGGAGAGACTCACTGCGCGTACTTCGCGTACGGCCTCCTCGCAGCCCACGTCCGCCACGGGTCCCAGATCTGCTTTGTCGCCGACGGGGAGAGCGGGACCGGCAAGACACACGGCACGTTCAAGGGGCGACGGTCCGTCGCACGCTGCGCGATCGGCCTGGCCCTCGCCGCCATGAAGACGGCAGGGAGGCCTGGCGACCTCCGTATTGCCCTCACCGAATGGCACGCCGAAGCGTCTGGCCCACTCAGAGCAATGCCGCACGATCGTCTTCGACGCCACTCCTCGGGGCCAGAATACAGCCTTGACCCGTGGACCCCGACGGACGCGAGGACCTTCGGGGAGACGTGGTACGCGCTCAAGGCGAAGACGGGCTTCGACGAGTGGGAGGTGGGGGACAGTTTCCTTCCGCGTGCGCTGCGCCACCGAAAAGTGGCCACGACGTCGCTGAACGACGAATCGTCGCGTTCCCATCTCGTCTTGAGCATCCATCTTCCCGGCGATGGCGTCCGTTCCCGCGATGCGAGCATTATGATGGTGGACCTGGCCGGTAGCGAGCTCGGCATGGAAGAGGACGTACGCCACCGGGGCGATCTAGAGAGCGCATTCATCCACGCGAGCCGCCACGCCATCCTCCGGCAGCTGCGCGCCTTCGCGGCTGGCCAAGTGGTCGCCCAAGACGCAAAGGTCGGTGAGCCGCACGAACTACTGGCCCGATGCTAACTGCAGACCTTTAGTCCATCCGATCCTGGGAGCAGTGTCTTAAGGCGCGGCCGTCTCCAAAGGTGGTCTACATGCTGTATTGTTCACGAGGGGAGGCGAGCGTGGCGGCGACGCGGCAGGCACTCGGCAGAGTGCACGAGCTCCAACAAGTCCAGCGGCGGAAGTCGCTCAGGTGAAGCGTCGCCACATGGAGGTATCTCGGTCGCCAGTAGAAGGAGAAGGAGAATTGGTGCGTACGACTATTCGGACGCCAGCATAAGGGGAAGGTCTGTTGTGGTGCGTGCTTCGGCCTGGACGAAACTCTAGGGTAGGATAGTATCTTGGAACACAACCGCACGGCAGGCGCCTTTACTAAGATGTGGAAGCACGAATAGTTAGGCACGACGCGTCATAACCATGTTACGGAGGGGAGCAACGCTTGGGAAGGGCTTCTTATGACGTGCGCTCATAGCTTGATAGCTCCGTCATTAATCTACCATTGTGCGAACCATCGTCACCATCGCTTACAGACGATATTTTCTAACACGAGGAGAGGAGATGGATCTATACCCGGAGCAGATGACGCCTGGAAGGAGGGACCCGCGTTGCTTTACTGCTACTGCTTCTCTCGTACACTGCGATCTTCCGGACGCGAAGACCACAACAGGGAGGCAGAAGACCGAACCGCCTGCGCCTGGCTATGGGGTCCGTTCCATCCCTACGTGGGCGCCAGCTTCACCGGAAGGGTCTGCCGATGGGGTCACAGACGGTGCAGAGGGCGGCGTAGCGGTCGTCGGTACTGGGTCTTCGGCTAAATCCTGGTGTCCTGTATGTGTTCCACTATGTGCGATGGCGGACTCGTGCGCACCCTCATCGGTAGGGTCGAGGTTGGCAGTCGACTCGTTCGTGAGGCCTAGGAAGGGGTGGTCGAAGTCGAGGTCCACGTTTGTCCCTTCTTTCTTGGTTCGCTACCATCTCGCGATGTAGGACGCTCGGCTGTGGGTGGGATCCTGACGGACGCGGTAGTCAGCTCTTATATCCGTCGCGTGCTGATCTAGATGTGGACCGACGGACCATACTCGCAAGCGCCTCTAATGCACGGTCCGCCCATAGATTCTGCTTCTCGGCCGCCGCGTGCAGCTGTTGGAGTCCATCTAGCTCGTCCGAGCTGAATTTCGTGCGCTCTTTCTTGCCCTTTGACCTGGTTTCTGCTTTACCCGTCGTGGTGGTTCTTTGCCGCGCCTCGCGCGAGGCGAGTGCGCCGGAGCGGTCAAACACCCTGCCGTCGTCCTTGTCCACATTTACGCCGAGGTTTCTCAGCGCATGTAGCTTCTCGTCCATCTAGAAAGGAGTAAGTATTAGTAGAGCGCGGTGGTAGCGGAACCTTACCTCGTCTCTAGAACCCATTGTACCTTCGAGCGCCGTGTAACGATAGGGGTAGAAGAGCAGAGAGCAGGAGAGCAAAAGGGAAGAAGAGTAGAAGAGTAGAGAGTAGAAGGGTAGAAGAGCAGAAGAGCAGAAGTAAGGTCGGGTGATGGCTAAGTAATTAAGGACGCAGCTACCCGGGTGAGACCTCTGCCTCAAGACTAAGAGACCCTAAGTATTGACGATGGTAACCTGAGAGCGCGGTTGCCATAGGAAGGAGCCGCTGAAAGTTCTTTTCTGGGGGTTTTAAAGTGTCCCCGTTAGATTGTCCAGTGTCGACCGACATCCTATATCAACGACACAGACGCAGATCCTGGTAGAATATAGCCGCTGCTGTACTCATGCATCACCTATACAACGCCGTCGAACTCAGCCGTCGATCTCTCCTCTTTACGTCTACCGATGTCGCGTATATATAAACCGTCGTTGCTGAATACGTGACATGCTCACGGCTACCGTCTCGCCGGCGTTGTTGGTGCTCGTCAACCAGCTAACTCCTCCTGGTGCATCACCTCTCATCACAAAGGTCCGAACCGCCTTCACCCTCGATGCAGGACAGGAGACGGTCGTTGACGAATGCTGGACGGTCGTCAGAACGAATGTAGAACAGAGACACCCCCAAGCCCAGGCCACAATCCGTAACGCATCTCCATCAGGGACCCGGCGTAGACCTCCGTGACGCGGCAACCACGAGGTTGGCGACTCGGCGAGAGCTGACCTATCTACACTGCGTGCCCGTACTCACTACACTCTTGCCAACACCCCTTCATTGTCGCAGCTACCGGCGGACAAACCCATCCAGCAGGTGAAGGGGAAGGCAGCACATCAAGCAACGTGGCACGATGCCTCCGTCAGCTGGAACCGTCTCTCCAGCAAATACTTGCTTTACACCACAAGAGCACACACAAACTTCCAGCTGTGGAAGGAGATCTGACCTACAACTCTATGGTCTGCCGGTGTATACACGCACAAGCCGAAGTGAGCTGTCTCTGTTGGCGTGGCCCGTCAAGTGCGCAGATCCGCTCAGCTAGCCAGGATGCCGATTCTCCTGGCGACTAACTGCTCTACCTCATCGATCGATGCGCAACCCTTGTCGCAGCGGCCACCTTACAGAAAATCAAAACTCAGCGCCTGCGGATTGATGAAACCGCGGATACAGGGTCCACTCTAGACAGCGCGACAACACAAGCAGCACATTCTACGCCGCTAGTCCCGTGCCCCAACCTGGACAAGCTAGGCGGGAGCTGAAGCCGCCACGGTCGCGTGTGTACGAGAAGGACTTACGCAGGAGACATCGGTCAGGATGGAACACGGGGCGTGTTTCCAATGACGGGATCTTCTGGCGTGTCGTGGAAGCGCGTCATGCCACTCATAAGGTTGATCGCGAATGCTAGACTCCCTAGAGAGAGGAGAAGACGAGCTAACCTCGACTGGCCATCGAAAAGGGAGGGCGACTCGTCTCAATCTCAGCCGGACAACTGCTGACGATATACTTAGGAGTGCGCCGTTAGGCCATAGCGACTACAGCTTATTACTGCCTTTATTACTCACCTTACCCTAACTTCACCTTTACTATACCTTTACATCTCTTATACCCCTATACCTATTACGCCAGCGTTAGTGAATAGCCTGGTTACATAGAAAGCTTATCACCCTTTTAATTCGGGTGAACATTTATCTGGTCTGTGATCTGGAACGAAGAGTGCCTGTGTAGCCGTTATCGGTTACGAACAGATGCCTGCGAACCTCAGTCTCAACGCTGTCTCAAGCCTTTCGACGGTAAACCCCTGAAGCTTTAGTCTATCGGATACTTTTCAGTCTATAATTCGGTTCGCTTTTACCCTGATCGGCCTCGAAACTTGCGGACGCCCTAGTTTAGGCTGGCTTCGCCGCCATGGTGTGCTTACCGCCGCTGTCGAGTTGCTTAGAGATGAGCATCGTCTGCGAGATTGGATTCGGAACAAGAACAAGAACAAGCTAAAGGGAGAAAGGGGGGCCACACTCATTACGCCAACAGCGCTAAAGAAACTGTAGTCAAAAGGGGGAAGGCGGAATAGAGGGGGGCGGAGAGGTGCGAGATTCGCGAGGGCGGGCAAGAAGAATACAGACTTAACCTCGCTGGAGACGTACGGCTGGGGTAAATCTGGTACTATAGGGACAAATCATCGAGAGTTCATGGCAGTGACGTGTTCTACGACCAAAGGACGATGCCACGGTCGGCTCACCAATCTAGGGTGGCACCATCCACCAATTAGACCGCTTCTGGACGCCGCCGGTGCTCGCGAGCATTTCCCCTTGGCGTCGCAGCTCAGGCGAGCAGCTTTTTACATCTGAGCGACGAACCTAAGCAGGACACGGAGCACCGGCAGCGGAGAACGATAGGCCGCACAAAACTTTTCGGAGACCGCCGTTAAAGTTGAACGTCGTTCGGTCTCCAGCTAACCCCCATGTCAACGCCTGTATCCGCCCTCGAATGAACGGTTCTGGGCCTCATCCTGCCGTGGCCGCCCTGCTCGTCGAGTCGTGAACTATATTCTGCCCATTGGGATTGTGTCCCGTCCGTTTGGCTCGCCCACCTCGCACCCGCACCCCAAACCACGAATCGATGTATCCTACTCGGCCGCCCTCTCCCCGTGTGTCGTCCTGGCCCGCCGCCCCGTGGCTGTCTGCCTGCCTCTGTCTCCGCCGTGAGCGGTCGAACCACGTGCCAGAAACGTGAGGAAGCTTACGCGGGGCCCTTCTGCATGCCACCGACGTCCTTCAGGTGTCTAAGCGTCCACACTATGTTCAGCACTAAGATCACGAAGATGACCGGGGCCAGCAACGCTAGAGCATTGAATCCGACGTTGTCTTCCAGCCATAGGACCAGGACCTGGGCGAGGGTGATGTAGTAGGTGACAGCCTGGGTGCCGACGACTTGCCCCAGGACCAAGCTGTGCGTCCAGGCCTCCCTCTACTCACAATGTCAGTGCGCGCGCTATCCGACAGGCCGTGTGTGGCCAGTATGCTGCTAAGGGGACCACCGGTAGTGATACTTACGGTCAAGTCCCGCAGGATCACTCAGCGCTCGGCTAGGGCCGCTGTGGAAATCACTGGAACATGCTCCATCGTAGTTGAGAGTTGGACGGCGTGTTGGCGAGAAAGTACTACTGGCTGGATGGTGGTGTCGAAGATGCAGAGCTGGTAGGGTGACGGTAAGAACGGAGGAAGAGTGGCAGGGAGAGGCGACGGAGTGGTTTTATGCACTGGGAGGTCCCCCGTGTACACGGTCCTCGTCGCCTTGGCCTGTTCGTCGCGGTGTGGACGACGCCGGAGCTGCTTGGTCTCGCTGCTTGTTGGACGCACACCTGTAGGGGTGTGGTCCGTCTTGTCCCGTCCCGTGGTCAAGTTTCTTTGTCTCTCGCTAGACACGCTCCGGTGGCGGGTGGAGAAGGTCTCAGGCCCTAGATCTCGCCGTTGGTTTCTCATCTGTGGGTATGCTTCTCATCTGCGGGTACACTTCATATTTGGCCATCTGCTTCTTAAATGCCCGTTTGCTTCTCATCTATTTGTTTACTTCTTATTTACTGTCTACTTCTCATCTACCGTCTACTTCTGATCTACCGTCTACTTCTTATCTGCCGTCTACTTCTCATCTGCCGTTTACTTCTCATCTAGCTATTCTACCTCCATCTTGTCGTGGAGGCTTAAGACGGAGCGCCACCACGAGAGGTGACCCTCGAACGCACGAACGGTGCAACTGCTCCTTCTCACGGCCAGCATGGCGTCAGATCTGCCTGCCCCAGTCGAACAGGACTGGGTGAGACTCTTCCACCGCTTCCTCAACCACGGCCCGGTGAGTAGACCTGCCTCTGGACGACACCGACCCGCGCTTTGACTCTGACCGTGCCAGGCCGTGGACCAGATCCTCGACCAGGACGCCACCATGTTCTCGGAGCAGGCGAAGAAGAACCTGAAGCGCCTCCATCAACACCTCAACCCGGCGAGGGGGCGGCGCGGCGGCGGACCATGGAGCCACGGCGAGCGAGCTGCGGGACCAGAAGAGGAGGCCGTGACCAGCAACACCTACAAGGCGTGGTATCGCATTATGAACTTGACCCAGTTGCACGTCTCCTAGGCGGAGGATTTCCTGCAGTACATCGACGCGCACAAGTCCACCGACAGGTCCGCGGCCGAGATCCTGCTGAGTCCGAGGGTGGTGGACGCCGCGACCGCGACTCAGCTGATCGCCGACCTGAAGAACGACGACGTGGTCCGGGGTTTCTAGAGGCGGATCGACTACACGCTGCAGGCCAACGACGAGTCGGACCTCTGGCAACTGCGCCAGCGGTTCATCTGGCTTATGTGGTTCGACATCGTCAAGGTCATCCGACCAGACATCTCGGGGCGTCGCCTGGGTCGCAAGGCTAGGGCAGACATCAAGTCCTTCGTCAGTACCCTAGAGCCCGATGAGGACCAGGTGCGAAGCATCGTCGCTAACATCGCGAGCTGGTGTCGGTACGGCGTGCGCCTGCAGGCCATCTGTCAAATATTCGGCGAAGGCAGCATCTGGATCCTCCTCCCCCAACTCAGCCATGCTTTGTGAGTCCCTACCTTGGTTTCCGCGAGGCCTCGACGGCGTCCGTGGGCTGACCTAGGAGTTTTGCAGCGTCACCGGGAGCCGCATGCACACCAGGGGCCCGAATTTTCAGGCCGCCATGGATCACCTCGATAGCATCGGCCTTCACTAGCTGTTGAACGAACACCCCCGGATCAAGACCCTAGCGCGAGAGATGAGGGAGGTCCTGTGCAGTTCCGTAACACGGCGACTGCCGGCTCACCTCAACGCGAAGGGATGGAGGAGCAGTGGAGCCGACCAGGAGGAGGAGGACGGCGTCGACGACGTAAACAGTGAGGGGGATGATGAGGGTGATCTCGACGGTGATTCTGCGTCCGACGGGAGAGAGGAGAGGTCCAACGTCAATGCCCACGCCTGACCGTGGCACGTGTACATCGTCCGAAGAATCTAGATGCTGGCAAATTAACCGTCGCTAAGCCGTAGCAGGCGTCGTCCACGCGGGTTAAAGATCTTAGTTAGTCTCCGCTAGCTCAGCCTAGGAGCCCCCGTTACGGCCCTAACGCCCGCCCAAGTGCTTTAACCGTCGAGACTAAAGGCTCGTCGGCTAGTCGTCAGCCATTCCAACCCCGGGTGCCGGCATGAAAATGTACATTCGGCTTTTGCAACATCCAGCCGTTGGGGCCTTCCTTACCGCCGCCAGTCCACTAACTCGCATAACCGCGCCCTTCAACCCGCCGCTGCGAGGGCTATAGCGGACGTCGAGCAGTGCGACGGACTCTAGAAACCTTCCCCACAACTCCTCGACGGGCTCGAGAGCCTCGATCGCCAATCCTTGACGTGGTAATGCGCACGTCGAAGATTGAACGCCAGTGGCGACGAGGGAACCTTGAGGCGTCGCCTGGAAGCTTGGTACTACCTCAGTGATGAAGCGAATGCAGCTCTGCTGTGCACCGACTCGCGCGGCGGTCGGATGCTTGGGGGCGAACCGTACGGCGTGCGTTCAGGACCCCACGGTGCGACTCGCCGTCGACGCTCCTTGGCTAACCAGACATAAGTAGCTCCTCCAGGCCCTTGAGCACGCCGGGATGGCCGCACCGTTTTCCCTCGCCGCACACCCGTGGCGCCTCGTCCTCGTCCTCCCTCTCCGATTCGTCACCGTGTGGGCGTTTGTCTGGCTGTCGAAGCAGGCACTCGCCGGGTATGGAGATCAAAAGTTGTAGGAGCTCGAGCCGGAGGAGTACCGCGCGTGGCGAGACGGTGTCCAGCGCCTCACCGTGTGGGCGAAGATCATATTCACTCTTGCTCCCATCTTGCATCGACTGTGTGAGTTGCTCGTGAGGACGCTCGACACGTAGACGCGCTCACCTACGCCCGTCGTCGCCGGCGGAGACGGACACCGACTTTGGATCTGCGCAGGAGAGGGTCGAGGTCTCGAAACGACCTAGGAGGGCATCCTGCGAAGAAACACTCTCGCCTTCGAGCCGTCGCATTGATCCTGGATGCGACACTGCGGGCATTCACCGACCGAGTCTGGACTCGGCAACACCCTCTTTCGGAATGACCGCGGTCTTACCACCGCCACGGCGATCGAGTTGCATTCGTGGGTCTGGACGGTGCACGCGGTCGTACCGCTGGTGCAAGGCAACAGCGTGTACGAAGCTCTTGCTCGCGCGCCTCGAGGGATTTAAGGGCCGAAGTAAGTCCAGAGGATTCGCACGTGGTCGTCGCGGTCCGTGTCTGGGGCTATCTACCTCACAGCACGCAGCTGTCCAAGGAGCGACAGAGGCGGACATTCTACGACCGGCAGCGCTCGCGGGATATTCATATTTAGTGTTCCGATATAGCAACAAGCACGGGGACATGATGATTGGCAATTTCAACATGACACGCAGACCTCCTACACCGAGGAGGAAACATGACGCATAGAACACGACACATGACACGGAGAGGGAAATGCGTCGTCGCGCGAAGCGAAAGTATACAAAGCGTAGTGTTGCCACAGTCGATCCTTGAAGTCATCTGATGAGACACGCCGTTGCATAAACCACTAGGTATAATAGCGCATTAGAAGGTGGGAGGCACCTTCTACTGCTTCTATCTCTCGCGCGCGCGTGTGTGAGCTCTCTCTTCTCTTCGATAGCAATTCAGTCACTCTCTCCCTCACTCTCTCTTCTCTTCAATGGTAATTCGGTTAGACAACCGAGGCGTTTACAGCCTTTGCAGTCATTAAGATCATCGTCTAACCTCACCATTTCACTTATTGGTATTTGTCCTATTGGCATCCTACTTATTGGCATTCCACTTGTTGGTATTTGTCCTATTAGCATTCGACTTATTGGCATTCGACTTAATAGTATTTTACTTATTAGCATTGAACTGGAGTGAGGCTTCATTGCCATCGGGGTTGCCTCTCTGCGGCGGTATGCTCTACCCTTCTCACACTCAAAACACCCTACATCCGAGGGAGTAACACGATGCCTGTAGTTGAGTAGAGTGTATTAACTGTCGTCCGTATATATCCTCTCTATAAATTATCGAAAGCAAAGACCAGACAAAAAGGAAAGGAGCACAGCCTTACGCTAACCTCCGCCGATCAGACCGCTCCGTTGCTTCGCAAAATATTGTTCGAGGAACGGTAGCCTTGCTAACTACAACCTCATTAGCCCCATTACATTATAACCTTTTTACTGAATAGTATTCTACTTATTAGTATTTTACTTATTAGTATTTCACTTATTAGCATTCCATTTATTGGCATTCCATTTATTGGCGTTCTACTTGTTCGCATCTGCCTGTACACACGCTAGGTGGTGCCCCGCCGCTCTACAAAGCCAATGCAACTACATACCTAGGATGCTCTGAATCACTAAGAGCATTACTTAAAGAGGTCGCTAACTCCCCGCAAGCAGAAAGCAGTGCCGCCCATCCTTTGCATTAGGTTGACGCCAAGTTTCGGTTGACGACTTCATGGAAAGACCGAGTACATTGCGGACGACGCGTTTAGAGGAGTAACCTGTGAACTGACCACCGTCCTCGCTAGTGAGCTGCGCACTAACCACTGCCACCTTCCCGTCCATACCCGATCCGCGTTCCCCTCTCGAGCAGTGGCATCAGCGGCGACGGCCTGCTTACGCTGCATGTCATCCGTCTTTCAGCTCGAGTTCCTCGTTACCTCCGTCTGAGGGAAGACGCGATACCGCCGCCAGCCATTCGATGCCGTGATGTAGGTCCCGTTGCCTCTCCTGCGACTCCACGAGAAACCGTTCGATGCCCGAAGCGGGGTTGACGAAGCGGTAGAAGCGACACTTGTCGGTCTGGCTCCCCAGTCGATGGGTCCGGTCCGCGTTCTGTGCCTCCACGGCGGCGTGACGGCTGGGCTCCATCAGGATAGTGCGGTGAGATCGCGTGAGGGTGAGGCCCTGCCCGATGATCTGGGACGTGCCGATGATGACGCGGAATGGTGGAACGTGGGGATGGGCTAGGGGCGACTGGAAGGCGTCGACCAGCTCCTGTCGCTGCTTGCCGGTGTCGACGTGCAGCCAGACGCACGGCACGCCCATCGCCGTCAGAAACTACACCGGCAGTCAGCGAAATGAAAACCTCACCACGACACGCGGGGCGGGCACCTACGCAGTCGACGACGTGACACACCATCGTGAACTCGCTAATGACGACGAGGCCCTCAGCCAGACCGTCGTAGCTCCGAGTCGGCCTCCACAGGTCGATGAACCGTCGCAGCGCCTGTAACTTACCGCTGCTGGCTTCTAAGCCCGGGAGAGCACGATAAAACGGGCTCGACTAACACCTCAGGTGCTAACCGTTGCTTTTAATCCCGTTCCAGGTCAGATTACATCGAGGCCCGTACCGGGCTAAGGCGGGGAAGGACGCTAGGAGCCGCGCTATACGCACGTTCTCCAGCAACAGACCCAGGTCGACTCGAAAGTCGGCCGTGGACCCCCCTTCGGTCTGCCAACGGTCGAGTTGCGACCGGAGCGTCTTCGACAACCTCTTCTTCAGCATGGACTCCGCGTCACGAACATACTGCGCGCCGTCGCCCGCAGGGAGGGGGCAGGAGACCTCGTAGCAGACGAGCGGAGGAATGTGCGCGAGCGTCTTACCGTTCTGGAACGACTGTGCGTGGCGGCGGATGCAGTACGCCCCGAGGAGGCGGTGGACCGTGGCCACGACGAGGTCTGAACCGCCACGCGGGCCTGTCTGGCTGTGGAGGAAGTCGTCTGCGATCCGTTGTAACTGGGAGAGCTGCGAAAAGTCCGTGAAGTCGGGGTGGCCTCTGAGCGCGGGGGAGACCTGGTTAATGACGTGGACCAACGCCACCATGTCTCTCACGCCGTTCCTGAGCATGGGCGTCCCCGTCAACGCCACGAAGTTGGGCGGTTCCTTGACGTCGTGCACGAGGGCCTCGAGGATCCGGTAGAGCCTGGTGTCGAGGTTGGGGGTTAGGTGGGCCTCGTCACGCAGGACCCGCGCCCACCTCACGACACCGCGGTGTCCTGTGGCGCCAGACTCCCCGCGACCACGCCCTCGTCGGCCGTGGCCGCAGTACTGACGCACCCACTCGTGGTAGGACTCGACACTGGTGAGGACGATGAAGGCGTTGGCGGAGACATCCTCGTCCGCGGCCCCGGGGGCGTGCAAGAGGTGGACCTACGAGTGGGGGATTCTCCGAGACGTGAAGTTGCGGTGCTGGATGTAGAGGCGGAGGCCCAGGTGTCGCGCCAGACCCAGCTTGCCAAATTCCGACTCCCAGAGCCCGACGAGTCCCGCGGGGACGAATATCAGCGACGCGCCATTCCGTGCCGTCAGGCCGAGCTGGAAGGCCACCGACGACTCCTGGCAGGCGCACTCGATGCCGAAGAAGTGTGAAATGGGGCAGCGCGCGTCGTGTGCTTGCGGACGGTCGACGGTGGAGGGCTGGCAGTGCATCAGGGGATGTCGACGGATGTGGTTCAGATTGTCGGCTAGGAGATGGTTGAGGAGGATGTACAGGTACGCCGTGGTGGTCTGTCGCTGCGGCGTCAGTCCCAAGATCCACTCCGCGAGGTTCACGGGTTTCTCACCTTACCGAGTCCCATGCTGTCGGCCAGCATCGCCCCTCGCCGCGGTCCTCGTTCGTAGACGAGGAGCCAGAAGGCGCCGTAGAGCTGATGGGGAAAGAAGGAAAGCCCCACGCCGGCGATGCGGATCCAGGCGTGGGTGCGACGCAGACTTTGTTCGATCCGGTGGTCCGACTTAACAAAGCGAAAGGCCTGTTCTTGAAGCTTCGGGTCGAACTATTCGAGTGCCGCGTGCTCACCCACGCCAGGTGGAAGTGGCATGCCGCGTTCCTCACCGACGCCGAGCTCGGCGGAGACGTACTCGTCCCGCGTGCCCTTGCAGAGGACGGTCTCCGCGTCCTGGGTGTCTAGGTGTCTCGCGATAACGTCGATCTGCGCCTATATGAGGGGGTCCTGTGAGCGCTGTATACGGGAGAGGAGCAAGGCCGCGGATGGCACGCAGCCTTCGGGATCGGGTGTCGACTGGTGGCTGGAGAATGGTTTGCCCATGTTTAGACGTACGGAGTAGATGGTAGACTAAGGTTAGGGGGCGAAGCGTGTTGCTTATGAGGGCGCCAGCAGGATGTCATTCACTTCGACACAACGCGTCTAGAGTGACGGGTCTATCTCGCTGCCCTGAGACTTGACGTATAAAGTGACTAACAGTTCGAGTTCTAAGGCCAGCGTGCCAACCTTGAAGGTGCTCCCCTGCGAGATGCGACGAGACTAAAGGTGACACGTCGGGCGAGTTGGTATGGTGGCGGCGTGGAACACGCCACAAGGGCGCATCAATGTCTGACGGGTCGACACAAAGCATGACGAGGTGAGGGCGTCCCAGGAGTGGACGAGCCTCGTGTCTCGTCTCGGTGAAACCGGCGCCGGGTTCGCGCTGGAACCACATTGTCTTTGAGAAAGATCGTCTGTACCTGCGCTGAGACCGTGCCGGCGCCACGTGAACTGTGGTGGTCGTCGGCGTTTTAAACCTAGCACCGTCGACTCTTTAGTGCGTAACGGGGTGATTTTGACGGGCTAGAGCCGACGTATCGCTTTGCGGCACGTGGTATGTAAATCCTCATCGCCCTGGACCAACACAGCGTGGTACTGAGAGACATGCTGGCCGACGAGGAGGGGTGTATCTAGCCACGAACAGCATCAGCGCCGTGATAAACTATGGTTAGGGGACATCGAATGCAGACGTCGACTGCTAAATGATTTCCATCAGCCGTTGGTGCCGATAGGTTTCATGGACCGAGTATCGAGCACTCCGTGATGCATTTCAGGATACAAGTCAGCTAAACACGACCGTGGGATTACCTTAGAGAAGGAAGGAGTTAACTAAGAGGTTTGTGGTAAATCTAAAGTTTGTAGGTAATACTTAGACTTCCGTAAGTACACTAATGTTATGAACAGGGGCACGCTAAGACCTCAGGGGTCACCTATATATAGCGCGCCGGCCGCATGCGTCTCCTCTTCGACTCTCCTTAGCTTTCGAATCGAGTCGCATAGCGCCTATAGATAGGCAATGTACTTAGTATTAACTGCTGGCGAACCCTATCCCTGACACAGGCGGGGCCTCTCACACACAACCACTCTACATCTGAAAGGAGTAACACGATGCCTTGTAATTGAGTAGAGTGTATTAACTGCCTATATATCCCCCTATATAAACTATCCCCAAAGTAAAACAAGGACAAAAGGAAAAGAAGCGCAGCCTTACATTAAAGTACCAGTCAATCAGAACGCTCGGTTACTGTCCTGGACACTATCCAGAGAAGTGGCAGCCTTGCCAAAACCATGACCCCTCTTAACCCCATTACACTAGTTTAAAGCCGGTCACACATGAAATAAAAGTATTATTTAGTGTAGTGGGACGGATAAGGTTATAGTTTAGTAAAGCTGCCATTTCCCTGTACAATATAGGGAAGTAATCTAGCGTTCTAAGTGGTGGAAGTAGTGTAAGGCTACACTCCTTTCCTTCTGGTTTTGTCTTTTGCTTTCGAGAAGTCAGGCACGACAGACAATACACAATCCTCAACTACAGACATAGCACCGTTCCTTCGAGATGTAGGGTGGCTGATATGAGAGAGGCGGTGCCTGTGGCTATAGAGAGGCGTCCTGTTGGCAATGAAGCCTCACCCAGTTCAATAGTAGTAACTTCTATAAGTCATTATTTGCTTTCGCTCTGTTGTACCGAGAGTGCCTATTATTACGGGCCTCGGGTAACCTGCCCATCCCATAGATTCCTACAACCACAGGTGCCGCTACACCACTCAATCAAGCAATCAATCCAAAGAGGATCACCGAACGCGCACGACCTCCAAGTGGAGTACTCTTGCGCTCGCCTAGGTGGCTGCTTCCCTCGTCGCCTGCGCAAATGGACGCCCTCGGTGGATACGCGGTCGAGTTCGCGGTCCGCCTCTCCCTCAGGATATGTGAGAACGTCTGGAACAGACTCGTGGCCAGTCCCTGGTGGACCGCCGTCATCGGCGCCATCGCCCTCTTCCCTTTCTTCGCCGCCTGGCAGGCCAGCTCCCGAAACGCGTTTCAGCCGGCCCAGGTGAGACGTGCCGTGTGGCTCGTCGTCGTGCCCACCCTTCACCTGGCAACTCTCATCCTGGGGCTCCTCTCCGCGATCGACGTCTGCGCGCTGTGTGGCAGCGAAGGCTGGTGTACGGTGGCGGCCACGGATGTTGTGACGGACGCACCTACGACGAAGAGAGACTGGGCTATCGCCATTTCTGCGCTAGGGCCACACAAGTTCACCTGCCTCGGAATCGTGGCCTCTGCAACTGCCTAAGATCTGCGTTGCAAACGCGCCGTGAAGCGGCAATCTCCCTCCGTCGGGGCATGTTACTGTGACTAACACCGCGACCAGGGCTACGCTCGATTGGGGATCTGGGCCGCCGGCGATCGGTAGGCACGCTGACGAGGAGGATGCGGCGATAGCTACGGTGGAGAGACGGCGGAGGCGGGATGATATTCACCATGCCCCGTCCAGGCTCGCTCCCATAGGATGCAGACTGACGCCTTTGCCGCAGAAGCGCAGGCACCATTTCCTCTCGTCCCAAGCTCTCGTCGGTGACGAGCCTCGCTGCCACCCGCCCGGTGTGGGTGATCGACTAGCTCACGATGGCCCTAGATTAGGCAGTGCAACGGCAGGAGGACGTCTCGAACTGGGTCACACTGCGCCGATGCGCGGTTTCTGATCGACCGATGAGGGGCATTGTCTTTGCTTTCTTCGCTAGGTTCGCTGGTATCTTGTTTGATGGGTGAACTCTGTCTCACGCTGGACCGAACAAGGACGGCGCCACGACAGTGGTGGCCGAGACGGATCCACCCGCGCATTGTGTGAAATGAGATACCGCACATAGTGTGAATGAGATATCGCGCATGGTGTGAATGAGATATCGCGCATGGTGTGAATGAGATACCGCGTATAGTGTAAATAAGATACCGCGTGTGGTGTGAAATGGGATACCTCCGCGACAAAAGAGTCTTCCACTATATATAATCTCGATCGTGCCCAACTGCCTCGATCCCTTTAAAAACAAAGGCAACTCCCCAAGAGGCACTGCTTGCTACACATAACTATACGGTACTCGTTGACCCATCTAACGACGACTGACCGACTTACCGACTTTTCGACCACCGACCTGGCCGTTGTTTAAACAGCGGTTCACCGCCGTTATGCACTCTCACAAGCGTCGCGCAAACATTCTCGACACCGTTCCACCCAAGGCGAAGCGGCCACGCCGGACCGCGGTAAATGCGCCTCCACCGGTGACAGACGCGGTCTATAAGGAGTTCTGCGCGCTCCCAAGCTTCGACCTCTCACGCAGCCACTTCGTCGGGCTCTGCGCCTATCTGTACACCATCCTCAGCTGGGGTTACGCTACATCGACGGTGCGCCTCGACGCCTTTATCAGGGGCTCGTCTGCCTACCACGACTACCTTGGACGATTTCACGGTGACGACACAGGATCCACCGTGCGCCGTGTCCCCTCCTATCACCAGTGGCTGTCCGATCATGGCCCAGAACGCGTTGAGCACCCTCGAGGTACCATCATGTCCGAGAGCCGCCTCCGAGACATTGCGAGGGAGAATCCGTTCGATTTCGTGTACGCAGAACTCAGGCTCGGGTACCTGGCGGTGGTGAATCGGGGGACACTGTTGGCCGAGGATTGGGATGCTGCCTTGGGTTCTATTGGGCTGGGGACTTAACTAAGACTAAATGGTGTCTGGGACCGGTCTCCGTTGATAAGGTAGCTACTTTACGGGTTGACGACGATTGCCACCTTGTATAAGTATAGCGGCCGTGCGTGCTATAGTATGGTGAGGTTTGCGATCGTTGAAGGCGTGTACTGTTATAACGGCCGTAGCTACTGTACTATGAGCGATATCTGCGAATTAATCACGGCACCCTAGCCTCCCACGGCCGAGAGCCTAACCACCGGAACTAAATGTGAATCGACGAGATGGGCCTCTTCTAACTATAATCATCTTGTCCCTAACCCTTTGTCAGTTCGAGACACCACGGGTTAAGGAAGTGGACGTCTTCGAATGTTCCACTGGTTCGAGCGCGGCATGCTATCCTGTCGGAATTACCGGTATTCCCAGTCGAGTGCACACCTTGAGAATGAATGACTTAACACAGCATCACGGGGCAGCCACGTCTAACGGTGTATGAGGCTTACGACAGTCTTAATAGGGGACTCGCCACAGCCCGGTCAAGAACTTCATGCGGTGTGCGAGGTAGATGAGAAGGCCTAGTGTTCTGCACTTAGGTTAGAGAAGATCATCTGTATCTAATGTCGGTGGCAGCTTACCACGATCTTCATCGCTGTGATATATACGCCCTCTCGGGTTGCATTTGTAACTTACCGTGTCAACTCGTCCTCGTCCTCGTCGGTAAATCTCGTGCGTTTCTTGGTCAGCTTGGGACCATCGTCGTCCACCGTTGCTTTTGTCCACCGTTGCTTTTGTCTACCGTTGCTTTTATCTACCGTTGCTTTTGTCCACTGTTGCTTTTGTTGCCGTCCACTATATCGTCTCAGGTGTTGCCCTTGATGTTAGAGACTCATTGTCGGTGACGACAACGCTATAGGATGCTAGGCGGTCCAAGAGAGTAATTCACGATCCGCGGGATCCACCTCAAGGTGAGGTATATGAATGAGAGAATCCGTATAGGATGGTCGGCCAGTACCACATCTTGTATCCTACGGAGCCGCGTATATAGCCTTTATATGTACAGCGTCTAGAGCCTAGAGCTTACAGCCACGGGTAATGGCGTCCGAAAAAGAGTAAGAGTTCAGGAGCAAGAGGATTACTACAGCAGTGACAGGACTATATTGTACTCTAGCTAGGTCAGGTATATACACCAGCCCAAAGAGACCGTCGGGGAAAAGTTCTCTACACTATCTACTGCCTTGCCACTATAGACGCGAGCCCTTACTCGTGGCCAGGTCCCTCTAGGCGAGTCTCGATGATTGAGCTAAAATAAATGCTTGCTAGAAGATTGCTTGCCGGCCGCACCTACGTCGCTTTTTATTAGTTTCCGTGTTGGTGGGGCGCCGTAGTTGATGGGAGACCTTAGAAGCTGGATTTTTGAGCTCGATGGCGCTGCTTGTAGCTGCTATAGATCTTAGTGGTAGCGTGATGGCACGCGTGGAGACACGCCGCAAGTGAACTTCTTCGACTGCTGGAACCACACTACCCTTAACTTAACGCGGGAGCCTTGCCTTAAAGCAGACAGACGATCGAGGTATGCTCGACGCACCGCCCGCAACAACGAAGCGCGATAAGTAGAGGGTTGCACTGTCGTGTTCGGTCGAGTCTAACTCGACGACGATGACCACGTCGGCGGTAATGGACGGCTAGCGAACAAGGAGAGTGAGCGCCCTAAGGATAGCTGAGATAGGCGTATTACTCTCGGTCCATTCTTATATACATGTCTAGATAGCTTAAGGGGTAGAGTAGTGCCATTATTTTGCAACTAGTAAAGATACATTACATTGCTTTCGAGGCCGAGGTACCTTCGAGCCTCGTCCAGGACCTCTTCCTATTGTAATACAAGTGCGCGTCAACGACGAAACACAACGGAACGACGACTTCGAGATCGGCCGCACGTTCAGAATAGTGATAATCACGCCTACTGCTCTTGCCGAACCGAAGCACAAGATAGATACCAGCTGTCTGTCCCGAGACGTCAACACTACTATAGATTGGCGTGGAAGGCGATGCCACAAGCAGCCTCGAGGGTCTCCTCGTCAGCGAGAACTCCAGCTCACTGGCAGGTTGTCGTGACTAACAGGGGGAGGAACCCTTCGGCTCTCAATATGGTCGTGAGGTGAGATCTCGCCGGAATGGCAGCTGCTGTAGGATCACATAAGACTCAATACGCGCCGGATACAGCTATCTCCCACGGACACAGGTGTTTCCTATAGAGACATCGACTTGCTGAGCTTATAGTGTCGGCGCTGTCGAGTCGAACGACTCCTTAAATGCTGCTCGATGTACACTCCCGTCGTGGGCCATTATATGTTTTGAATGCGCTCGACTATAGGATGCCTCTATAGCCACTGCGCTGCCTACCCGTCGCCACTGATCGTAAATAAGGCTCGGGGCTTTGGAACCTTCGTCACTTGCGTTCGGGTGCGCCGTCCGCTGCCGTGGCCCGGTAGTTCGTTAGGCATGTCTCCTTCGCATTCTTTCGCCCGCAGCCTCCTTGGCGTGAAGCTGTACGAGGCGAGAGGCTTCTGCTTTGTCGCTCTTTATATTTAAGACAGCCCAGGTAGCGTGTCATGCCGCCTTTCTTCCCACTGACTTTGCCTATCCTCACAAAGGTCTGGGCTGTTCCCTTTGCTCCGCCATACTTCGCTTTATCCACGTCGTCCCTTTGCTTCTCTGGATTTTGACTTCCTGTTCCCTGCCACACGTTAGACAGAGCTCTTCAATTGACTTGACCGCTTCTTGAGATTCCACGTTCGACGATGTCGACTGTGTCTGGGAAGAGATCGGAGCGGCTCGAGAGCCTGGAGACTGGGCGAGGCCATTCCTACCGCGTAGGCCCGACCTCGTCCGACAAATTCACCTCCAGTCAGACTATGTCCGGTGATAGCACGGTCGCTGACGATGTGTCACGCGGCGATCGTGGACCGTCGCGCACCGCTAGAGGCATGCCCAAAAGGTTCGCAATACTTCAATTTTACTGTCTCAATCATTGCTGACCCGTCGATAAGTTTGCCCAGTGTCCCTGACGGCAGCCAGCCCGACCCTGTCAGTTAGGGAGAGCCTCCAGCTCCGTGCGACGAGGTCGACGAAGCTCGCGATGCCGGGTACCAAGACGTGGCACGCTTCGTCGGAGAGGACGTTGCAGACAGATCTTTGGCGTGGCTCGACAACCTGCGCCTCGTCGACTCGGCGAAGCTCGTGGAAATGTGGTATCACATCGGGACTTTACTCCAGTCCAGGACGGAACTCGCTCCGGACGACCTCGACGCTCTGCGACAGTCGCTGGTGGTCTTCCTAGAGCGCCGAGCCGCTCCTGTTGTCCCCGTGACGGTCACCGACGAACCTTTTGTGACGCTGTCGGGTCGGGTCTCGAGACCACCCAGACACCTGACTAGACAAGAGTGGGATGTGGGAGACGGCGGAACTCGACGGCTCGGGGTCGCCACGGACGCTACGACCACCGTCGGTGCCACCCAGACACAGACGCCTAGGGCAAGAGGAGGGACCCAGGACCCAGTGCGACACCTCCGCCGCCTGGAGTCTGACAAGCTCGTGATGACTCTGTAGAAGATCTTTTCTTTGCTGGGCGAGCGAGACGACGGCGTCTCTGCACGCGTGGATGATGAGGTGACGCGCAAGATGGCCGCCCTGTTCGCTAGGTGGACTCCGCCGTCGCATCGTCAGGCTAAAGACAAGGGTGCTGGCCCGCAGCTCCGACCATCCCCTACCACCGATGCCGAAGACGGTTCCGTGCGGGTGTAGGGCCGCGGCACGCCCCCTCCCTAGCTCCTCACCTATCTCGCACAACTGTAAAGCTATAGTAAGTATTAAATACTTAGAGGCAAACCCACCGTGCGTGCATTGGACAAGTAGGCACCCTTTCGACAAACTATGATCTCGATATTAAAGGAGTAGGAAACGCTAGAAGGCATCGACACAGGACTGGTGGAAACCCCCGGTCGGGCATTTCCCGCCGAATGGCTTGGTGATAAGGACCTCGTGAGGTAGCGCGTGGCGAGATGTAAGGGCGTTATAGAGAACTACTCGCGTTACTAGCAATCTGGTCACGATACGCCGTAGGTTCTCTACGAGACGGGAAGCCAGCCCACTGGTGCCCTGATCGGTACGTCGGGTAGGTGTTCCATCTCGAGCCGACCGTGTTGACTTGTAGGAGAGTGCGTTCTCAAGAGAGGTGTCCGCTAGTCGCAACTTCGACAAGACTTAGTCCTCGACCGGACCCGGCAGACTTGTGTGGGGTTCGTCGGCGTGTCGAGCGACGTCACTTTGGCGCCAGGCGGAAGAGGGTGTGGTGTTGGAACAGAGGTAGGTGATCGATAAAGGTTGCATTGTATGGGAGACGGAGAGATCTATGAAAAAGTGCCTCGCTGCGTGGTTTCGGCGTGCTGCACATTCCGGCCAATTAGAGCGCAGCGTTTGCGGGGACTGCGATGGCGAGGCTGGCCTGCGAGACGAGGCTGTGACAGTGAACCGTGACAGGCCGAGGGTGTCTAGTGGGATGTTGACGCCCCTACCAGCTCAAGGCGCCGTGGAAAGCTTCGTTGGTGTCGAACAGACTGGCGGTTGAGCGGAAGCCTTAGCGGGTGGAGAATGTGCCGAGTCTCTATCATAAGAGGGGGTCTCGCCCATCCGACGCACGAAGTCAATCGCGGTCATCAGCGACACTGTGTTTAATATACGCACGGAAGGAGAGACAAGTAACTCGAGGAAGTGCCTTAGCGTGAGCGAGGTGCTATAGATACTTATACTTAGTCATCAGTTCAAGGCAGTCTGTCGGTCGTGTGTTAGACGACAAAGGATATCTAGCACTACACGCGCCTACGGTTCAGACAACATCTTTATAAGTCGAGACACACAGCAGCAGTTCGCCTGGATCTTGTCTACCTTAGAGGTACTCCCGCTCCCACAATCCGCGGAGAGCGAGCAAGACTATAGCGATAGTCCGTCCGTCTCCCTGTCTCTCTGTACAAACGGAATACCGACGGTCTTTATCTGCTGTCTAAAGTATTCATATAAATACCCTGCTACTATAGGCTGTACCTACCGGCTTTCCCATCCTACAAGTTCAAGTTGATCTATCGGCCTACCTAATGACGGTAATATCATCACCTAGACCTGCGTACTGAATTCACTGATTTCAACCGTATAAACAATATCTATAAAACACCCGACGCGCTTTATATAACTGACGCTAATAGATATAAGAGTGGTCTTACCTACATTACGTTGTGGCAAGATAAGCGTCAGCTAAAGGTTTTATATAAGGTCCACCGGTTGCGAATACTGCCCGTCCGGCACTACGAGTGCGATGCAGTAGGTATATCGCATTGCTTGAATCCCGTACCCTCACACGACTAAGCACTGAGCGGTCCGTGGTCGTGCGTTCCCATAAGTCAGATTAGTGTAGATCCCGGGTCGGACCCGGAACGGTCTGAACGACCTCTTTCACGGTGCAGAGGGAACCATCTCTCACAGACACTGAGGGTCGAGAAGATGCGACGACGGTGGCGGAGATGATACCTGACGTTGAGATGGGTACGGGATACACTGCAAACGTTTCCGGCTGGTTGCAGAAGACGGTAGACGCGTCCCTCGTGTTGCTCAATGTCGGACACGCAGCATTCAGAAGTTGTAGTGACTCAGACGGTATCTTCAGCGGTATGTGTCCCATCTGCTGCCGCCAGCAGCAAAAGGGGAAGGCGAAAGCGAACGACATCGTCCGATGGTATAGCGTCGACCTCGGGTCGGGGCGAACGTGTCAGGCGTGGTTAACGGACGAGCGGGATTTATAGTATGGACGGTCGTGACGCCGTGCTCTGACTGAAATAACAGCGAGACATGGCGCGATGGCGAAAGTACAATAGTGGTGGAAGTCTTGAAAGCTGGGAAAGCAGGACTCTAAAGTGGCGAATGGTTAAGCGGATAAGGCAGGCAGCTGGGCTGGAAGTCCAGACGAGGTTTGAGCAGACGCGCTTCGAGTGGCGTTTCGACAAGCTAGGGCGTCCCTAAGATGCGAAGCAAGCGGAAGACCTTTCGTCCGAGCCTTGGGATCGCCACGGACGACGTAAAGACCGGCGAGCGAGAGTGAAGATTGCTCAGTAAATTTGAATAAATGCATCACTTCACAGCGCCAAGGGAGGGTAGGCGGAAAATGGGGACGAGAGCGGGTAGGATGGACGGGAAAGTACAGAGAACGGTGGTTGTATTGAATGACTTTTGAAAATAAATGTCCTATATCTGTTTAGCATGCCATAAAGGCCACGCTATCTTTAACACCCTGTACTCGACGTGGGATGTCAGCGAGAAGCATATAAGAAACAGGCCGTGTCGATCTCGCGCTGGGGGAGCGAATGTGGTGGCTATCTATGTAGCGAGATGGCATAGGGAGGGTGGAGAGTTGAATGACGGCGGGACTTCTGTATGCCGGATGCTAATGAGTGGAATGAGGAGGGTGGACGATAGTCTTAAAGACTGTAAGGTGAACGCCTTAAGTTATCTGTCTAAATTGCTTGCGAGAGAGGAGAGAAAGAGAGAGAGAGGGTGTGTGTTACAATATACAGAACTTTGCGGACACGCGACTTAACACGCATTTCGTGCTGTACGTACTTTAGTTAAACTGTGCGGAGATGTATTTTATATAGGAACCACGGCGATAAATATATTATTTTACACCTCACTCTAACTTTTATATAGACCTCGCTGACGCTGATATCGCCATTACCGTTCAGCGTAGTGTCTCAACGCTTAGCCGTGCTATTCAGCACTGTACACCTCTCAAGACTAGTTAATCTCGCCTACCGCTCTTGCTTTCAGACATTTCTCTACATGAGCTCACCCCTTCTCTCTCCCCAATCTTAGTGACGCACTCGAGGACGGCGGCTCATGAAAAGCGGGGACTCTAGCGAGGACTCTAGTAAAGGCTGCGGAGCCGAGGTTGGTGGTGGCGCGAATCATTCGAGGGTTGGCTACTATAGCACCTAGACGACATTGGCGAAGGCCAGGATGTCGCCGCCATCGCCGCTAGATGTCGGGATGGTATAGTCTGTCTAATGGGTAGATGCGTCGAAACGTCGGTCGGTAGGTACAATGGAGTAAATAAGGTTAAAGCAGGTCCACGATTATACCCTTCAGCTACCCTGACTTCTTGTCTTTCCGTTCTACTCTTCCCTCTAGACCACTCACTCCCATCGTGGACAGGCGAGACCTGGAGAAGCACGCGCTCCTAGGGCTCACTATGAGACCACCACGTCCCCTTCTCCATACTTTCACGAGCACCGAGCGCGCGTATCTGGACCGCACGCTGGACGACATTAACCACGCCGCCGACTACCACGCCCTCTACACCGTGTCGCAGGAGCTCAGGGAGAAGCTCGAAGAACAGATCATGCACGAGGAAGTCGCCGACGTCTATAGGGTCGTCGCGGAGGTGGAAGGTGTCTTTAGGATCTGTGCGCGAGCGCGTCCACACCCGCCGACCGGGTCGGCCCTTCCTTTAGCCTAAGCGACATCGAGCCCCAAGAGCGTGGATCCCTAGACGAGTTGGGCCCCCCTGAGGCACATACGGCTGGAGAGAGATTCGCTGACACAGACTGTAGAGCCTGCCCAATCGAACGTCGACCACTAGGAGCACGCCGCGCGAGCCTCCGAGGGACGAGAACCTGAGCCGACGCGACGGGGAGGCGGAGCGTCGCGCGCCGCGCCGTTTGAAGAAGAAGATGTGTTGATACAGGCGGGGTTCGTGCGGGACAGATTACAGAACGCGTTGCGGCACTGGAAGAACGCCGTCATACCGGAATTACATCTCTCGAACCGCGATACAAGTTGGCAAATTTACGTGAAGAGTAGAGCAGGCGTCTGGGACTGCGTGTCGGCCTTCCTACACCGCTTCGCAGGCTAGGAGGGTCGTCTATACTGCTAGAATGACGCCGACGGATCGATGCTTCCTTGCGATACCTAACACCCTTACTAGCCAGCCGCCCGCGACACATCTGAAGACCGAGTTTCCGACGCCGCCCACGCAGGATTGCACGTCGGCAGGCGGCCAGACGTCACTAGGGTCGATGACTGTTGAAAGTAATCATCCGAGCATATTTGGTGTGCGACCTTTACAGGACCGACGCCGGTTATAGAACTCACGCCTTTTCAGGCTTGGCGCTCGAGAGAGCGAACGATCCCGACCCTGATCCACCTATACGCCCGCAAGCAACTCAGAAAGTGCATCCAGCGGGGTTAAGGTCCCGCAATGCAATCGCCATCTGGCTTCGGAGAAGGGGCACCGTGGTCTGCGAGGAAGGTGGCATCTGCTCGACATCCACTACTTCCACGGTGACCATCCTTACCTGGACTTCCGGTTATAGATAGCAAGGGTCTGGCGGGCAAATGAGACGCGACTTGAAGGAAATCGTGGGGACAGAACCGCGGACTAGCGAGGACGAGCGTCGTCGATCTGGTTCACAACTAGCCCGGACGGCGAGGAATGGAGCTTAGCACTACTGGAATCTTGGATGTATTGGTGCCTGGTGAATACTAGGAGTAATAGGAACAAGTGAGGATCAGAGCCGGACGAGTTCTACACGTCGTTGTAGCCGCGATTCGGGGCGATCTAAACCTCCTCTTGTAGCCGGGTGCGTCGCTGATTGTTAGACAAGCACCCTTAGTCGATAGGTGACGCCTCGTTGCCACGTTCATCGCGACTACCCACCCGCGCCTCTTTTCTCGGGACCGTGTTGGCTCGGTCGTTGTGGTATTGTGCTTCGTCGACGCGCCGGGACACGGATCACTGCCGGGCAGGAACGGGACGTCGGCTCGACCGATTTCCAGAGCCGACGTAGACTCTAAGGAGATGAAATAGCGGGACGATGGCGAGGATAAGAAGGACAACGTCGACATCACGACAGACGGTAGGGCTGGTGTAGAGCTGTATAGCGCCGTACGCTATCCGCAGATGCTCCTAGTGCACCTGTAGCTACGACCACGCCGCGAGGCCTCGAGAACCTGTGTAGTTGCCCAAGACATGAGTAGCTCTGTTGACGGCACCGACGGCTTCGGAGGTGGCCGGTCCTACGCTGTGTGCGACGCGGGCCATAGTGTCGAGAGCCGGCACCAGGATTGTCTACGTGGCGAACATCGACAGATCAGCACGTCGAACAACACGGTGACGCACGGTAATCGGGTCTCTACTCACCTAGTCAAATGTAGATCTGATGCCGGTGGAGCGCGTATACAGCGACGACCAGCGGACGCGACCGTCGGCGCCCGTGGTGAGAGGGATATCGGCCATCTATGCCGTCTGGGGATTAGCAGACTTCTCACTCGGGCTCGCCGACCGCGATGCTTCTCACCGTCTACAACTCACTGAACAACGCTAGAAACCCCACCGACAAGATCCTAATGTAGAAAGCGAGGCGTAGAGACATTGTAATGCCCGGTGCGCTCGTGCTCGGTCACTTGGAGGGATGAACTAAGAGAAACGACCGCGAGATGGACGGTGAAGTCAGGGAGAGATATCCTAGTTTCCGTAGGCTCGTAGAAGAGAGGAGAAAGAGTAGAGAGCGACGGACCTTTTCAATGATCGTGGGCAGCGAGGATGGCGTTCGGCATTAAAGCGTCGTCGATCTCCTTCTGCTGTAGACATCGTGGGCAGGCCACGGTCGGTGAAGGTCCAGCCACCAGAGGGCCTTCTGATATTCCGGGATGCCACCGACGAGACGCGCAACTAGCCGAGCTGCTGCTTAAGAGCGTCGGTACTGCTTCCCACTCACCGACGGTGGCTCCAGCTGGGCTGTGTAACCTGTTGGGACGTCCCTACACATCGTCAAAGGACCCACGCAGCTTTCTTCACCTCTCACCTCCAACACCCCACGGAAGGATACTTGCGTTGGCGTGGACGAAAGGATAAGATTGGCACTTACACCGGCTTCATTAGTGCCTACCGCTCCCCAGCTGGATCGAAGAGATGTTGGGTGTGATTGCCTGAGTGCTCTCTATAGCTAGCAGTCATTCCAGTCCCTGCACTTGGTGTTGTTGTCTTTGTCAAAACGCACAAATCACCACTAGCTATTACTCAACTCACCGCAAATTGCCGCTCGACCCACCACCTGCTGCCGCTCCAGCTCACCACCGATTGCCGGGGCGACGCAGGCCTTCCCGCCACCGCCGCCTAGTAGACGTCCCAACCCGCCGGATAGAAGCCTTAGGCGCGATCGCACCACGAGGCTGAAAAGCCACCGCCAGCGGTATCCGCCGTGAACCCTGCGCCTACCCGGGCAGACTTCAGGCGGGACCTTAGACCATTCGTTTGACTACCTCTGCTGGGTCCTTTATAGGCAAGATGGATTAGCGTCCCGGCCCCCAGCAGGCGTCGATCTATACACCCCCGTCCAGAGTAGGGCGTGGTGGGACCGGGGCAGTAAACGCTATCAGAAGGAACGTCTGAAGCTCAGATGGTGAGCTGGCTTGATGTAAGTCCCGCCTTTACACTCTCGTTCTATATCGCCTCCATCCCGTGTAGGCGAGAAGTTGAACACTGGCAGTCCAGCGCTATAGGTCGTCACCCTAAACCGTGTCGAGACCAGCACCACGCCTGCGTATTCCTCCATTCCGCCGTGCCTAACATGGACGTCCGGGAACGCGAAGAGCTTGCTACCATCTTAGACAGCGTCGACACGCTTAATGCCGCGCAGGTAGACGCCCCTAAAGTATACATGCCAATGGTGGTTTGCGGCGAGCAGTCCTACGGCAAGAGCTCGACCCTAGGCAGGATCGCCGGCGTGGCGTATCCGACGTCCCAGAAGCTGTGTACCAGATTCCCCGTCAAGACCATCCTGAGACGTGGCGCGCAGCGGGCGGAAGTATTAATTCGACCTGATCCACGCCGTCCGAAGGACGAGAGGGAGCGGCTGGAAAAGTTCTTCGTGTTAGACGTGAATACCCACGACCTGGATACGGTGTACGCGAGTGCGTAGGCGGAAATGGGCATCCTCGAAAAGGGATTCTCTATAGACGAGCTGTAGTTGCGCATTACCGCCCCTGACTCCGTGATCCTCACCCTCGTCGATCTACCTAGCATGTTCAAGAACGAGAGTAGACACTAGTCTCCGGAAGATCGAAAATTGGTCGAGGACATGACGACGGAGTACATTAAGCAGCCCAACACCATCATCCTGGCTGTCCTCTCCGCCAGGAACGACTACGTGAACCAGGATACGCTGGCGTTTCTACGCTAGACGACCGGCGAGGAGACGAAAGCGATAGCGGCTATCATCACCAAACCCGACTCGACGGAAGGGCCCGCCGCGACCGAGGCGTAGGTGGAGGTCCTCTAGGAATAGCTGTGCAAGCTCGAGCACGGCTACTTCGTCGTTAAGAACCCGGGCGTCGGCCACGGTCTCACGGACACGGAATTATGCGACAACGCGGAACGGGACTTCCTGACCACCTCGGCCTGGAAGGAGGTGGAGGCGACGAGGAGAGGCATCCGGAGCGTTAGACTAGGACTGGAGCGCATTCTATACGGTTAGGCCATGCGGCAGCTCGACGCTGTCCTGCAGGTCGCGGAGTAGGCCCTCGCCGCCGCACAGTCCACGGTCTCGCGGTTCGACGCGGCGGGCACGAGGAAGATTTTGGACGAGTTGCGGTGGCACGCGGCCTAACTCACCACCCTAGTGAAGTCGTCGCAACAGCCGTCGCTCGACTTTATCATCAAGTCCTTCGGCGTCTCCATCTAGAACCGCCTTCTCAACTTCGCCCCTCCCAGCTCGGATCCCGACACCACCGACCGCTTCGCCATCCTCTCGGCAGAGATTGAAGCGCGGATGTGCGTGCACGGAGAACCCGCCGTCTGGGAATTTGACCGCGACGTCCTGTCCGACATGCTGCTCCAGCAGATAGCGCCGTGGAGGGAGAAGGTCGACGCCTTCCTCGACGAGGCGGTGCGCAGCTACGGTACATGGGTTCGCACCCAGTTCGCCGCCCGCCTAAGGCGCGTCGGCCACGAGGAGAAGCTCGAAGCCATAGCCGCGGCGTGGCTGACGCCTAACCTCGCATGCTTGCGAGAGAGGCTGCAAGCCCGGGCCGACGACTACCTCAAGGCCAAGGGCACGCATTACATCGTCGTGGACGACGTCGTCAACGCGTTGAGGCCCGAGGCCCGCGCACAGGCCAGCTTCGAGCACCGAGACGTCATCGACGCGATGAACTGTTTGACCCTTGAGGCGAACACGGTCAAACAGGCCATTAGGTCCGCCATCATCGACACCAAGCGCTCGACCATTTAGGAGATGGTGACGTGCTTCGAGGCACAGCTAGAGGTAAGCTCGTGGCCCCACCCCTCAAGTTTTAGCCGCTGACGGAGGCACTAGAACGAGGCTAAGAAGGTGATCGACGGCTTCGACATCTCTACCCTGACCAACTACTTCGGCAAACAGCTCGAGTCCGTCTTCCCGGGGAACATATACGCCGATGTGTCCGAGTCGCAGCTGCGGACCGTGGCAGGGTGCGAGTCCGCCACCGACGACGTCGATCCGACCGTCTAGAGACGTATCGACGTCATCCACGACGTGATTTCAAAGCTCAGATCCGTCTAGAAAGCTCGATCATCGACCGGTGAGTGTGCTTCTCACCTATGCGACTTACCGTGATACGCGAGCCACGGGCGGTTGACATATATAGCCAGGAAACACGACCTAGACACTGGGATAGGCGGGGCGCCCATCGGTGACGCCAATCAGCGACCCACGAAGAGGCTAAGACTGTGATGGGCGGGGAGACGGCGGCGAGGGCGCCTACGAGAGCTCTAGCAAGTCGGGGAGCAAGGCAAGAAGACGCGGCGGGGACTCGTCGCGGCGTCGTGGATATACAGCTCGGGCATACTTCGACAATACACAGAAGATGTCCTCCGACATCAGGGCGCACGTTGCGAAGAGGTTTACGGGTAAAGGAAGGTGTCGCCGCTTGTACGTTACATTACTTTACGCTAGGTTTCAGTTGACGGTTTTATGGTGGAATAATAGCCTCGAGACTCATACGGTCCCGCTCTCCTACTAAGGATTATACCTCCCTCCCGCCGTAGAGTCAGAGACCAGCTGTAACTGTTCAAGTTCTGTAATATCACTCGCGACTCGCTGCCCCCTCTCTTCATCTAGATTACGGTGACCGACGTGACGCATCTTTACATCAATAACCTCATCTTGTAAAGAATAGCTCCATTCTTTTAGATTGTATGGATAGGCGCGTTCCCATTCGAATCGCCGAGTTGAATGTGGCGCTGTTGAATCGGCACCATCCTAGGGCTGCATTCACGGTAATGGAATTAATTGAGTAGATGTCAGCGCTGCTCCTTTCGACTAACCGGTAAGGGTCAGGTCTCCAGTCACAATGCTCGAGTAGGGGTATGGGGGATACGACACAGGGGCGAGGTATAGCAGACGGCTAGGTGTGACAAGATACTCAAAGGTGGGTCTGAGTAGATGACATGAGTTGGCTACGAAAGAGTGTAACTAGACTGTCTGACAATGAGCGTATATATA
>NW_008481822.1:76593-147800 GCF_000365165.1 Cladophialophora carrionii CBS 160.54 | reverse complement strand
GACAGTCTAGTTACACTCTTTCGTAGCCAACTCATGTCATCTACTCAGACCCACCTTTGAGTATCTTGTCACACCTAGCCGTCTGCTATACCTCGCCCCTGTGTCGTATCCCCCATACCCCTACTCGAGCATTGTGACTGGAGACCTGACCCTTACCGGTTAGTCGAAAGGAGCAGCGCTGACACCGCGGACCCAGGGAGTTATGACTTGAACGCTGCTTCTGTCGTTGCTACTCCTGTGGAGGTTGCCTCTCAACCGAAAGCCTAATCAAGCTTGTTATACGATTCCGAAAAATCTGAAACACGTTCTCGCCGGTCGTGTTGCCCCCCATATCCAATGAAACATTGCACTGCTGGAAATGGGAGGTCAACACTGCTCAGTGCTAATTCTCATCTTACTATAAGGCCGTACCAATATGCGTATTTCCGAAGCACATGGCTTTCATGCTACGTTTTCATTAGTGCTAGCCACGTTACCGACAGTTCAGCTGCTGTAGACTCCATTGATCCCGCGAGGGCGTTTTCTTTATTGTGAGGTTGCCGGCCGATGAAGGTTATCACAGATCAGTCACGAAATGAGGCTTGGGTTTACTCGGCGTTTACCAACTGTCGCAGCTCTTCCTCCGACTTGGGATCGGTGCCCCAGCTAGACCACGCCACGAATTTGAATTGCGGGCATTGTTTAGCCAACTCGCGGAATATTGAACTGCCCTTCACAGCACAGGGGTTTATAAATCCGATCGCTGCTTTGTCCCAGTTCTCCCTTCTAGTTGGCAACCCATGGGTCTTACTGTCAAGGTAAGTCCACGCAAGATGGACATGGAAGGTGGTTTCAATTTGACCGCATTTCTGTGCGTAACTGTTGATGCTTTCGGATACTGACCAAATACCATCAACTCCTTACATTAGCTTGTGTTCACCAATGGAGTATGACCCGCCTGGGATGCCACCGGCGAAAGGCCCAAAAGGAAGCTGCTCAGCTGTATGCACAATCAAGATTCGGGATACGTCGCGAAGGGAGGGCATTATTGACGTTGCCTTCAGCATCAAGCCATCGTTGAATAGGACATGTGTGGGTTCGAAATGGCATATGTGTTTGTCCAAGAAGAGAAGAAACACTTGGATTTGGATGCTCGCTTGATTTTCCTGCGAACTGGTTAGGTTCGCTGCTCTTTCTTGCGACCAAAGACATCGTACCTCGATTAATCTGGCAGTGTCGCGGGCCAAAACTTTGTCAGGAAGGCGTCCATGAGGTCGGAAGCATTGATAGCAATGTTCTTTACTCTATCATCATCGGTGAACATGTAAGTCCTTATGTGAGCCTCAAAACATTCATCCACTGGCATCGATATAACCCGAGTTTCGAGGTCGGGTTTCGGGCCAGTCGCAATCATTTCGTCACAGTAGGCCTCGATGTCGCTGTCCCACACATAGCAAATTTGAGCTGTAGTATGTTTACGATGAGCCAGATACTTTAACAATGACAGGTTCGCTTTGTAGCCACCAGATGAGCTTGAGAGACCCTTCGCAGTCTGGAAGAGGAAAACACGCATTGCTTCGAAATTGATAATTCCTGATGATGGGTGTGCCTAGCAAGCTAACAAAGGGATTTTCGCTGCGTACTTATGCTCTTACTCGCCTCCCCAAGTGCCGATCATTCTCAGAACAAGCACTCACTTTTGAGCCTCGGTGAATATTGTCATGCCGGGCAAGTGCCACTCCAGGGTAAGATGACGAGTTATGAAGGGCTTACATTGAACAATCTCCTCGAATCCCGCGGAGTCCCTCTGGCTAGAGTCCATGCATAGGAGAGAGGTACCGATCGCCATTTGTCCTGATAAGCATGGAAGCAACCAACGACTGACCAACGCCAACGCTTCCGCTTCCTCGGATTCATTCTCCGACGCCCAGTGCCAGTGAAGTGGAACATGGGAACGTTGAGGCGATTACAGTGGAGAGCGGGCCATCCACCACAGTAGGTAGACTGACGCTTATGCTCCACGCAGAATCAGGCTGTCCATTTCTGTGACGCAACTCGATAGTATGCTAAGGGCGGAACCCAAACATACGACTTCGGTTAGCGCATATGTACGCATCCTTCGCAGCAAGTGCTCGTCTTGGTTGGTCGTTATAGTGGCCTGCTGTACTATGACATCGATTTGCGATGACGGCCATCCCGCCACTTTGTCCCGCTTTACCTAATGCTCCAGGCGCGGTCTTGTACTGCTCGATTGAGACTTGAGTGCAGCCACGAAGGAAAAAGCCGGATCCCCTTGAGACGGCTAAGTAAGACACTGCTTTTGGTAAGCTCATTATGGATAAGTGCACATTGCCAAGGCAGTCGTTATATACTGTCTCGTCTACGTCCGCCTGAACCCTACTTGAACTCGGCTCTTGGTGCGCAGCTCCGAAATGCAAGGTTGGAATAGGCCCGAATTGACTAGGAGCACTGTGCGTTGAAACAACGAGACCGTTGGTATAACAGCCACCTACTAACATGGTGAGCTGAGCCTTTGCAAGCACGAGGTCCCACTCTTAGAGATGAAAAGAGAATGGCACGGTTCTCGTAATTACAGCGTACCGAATTGTAGCAATAGCACAGCGTACCGAATCGTAGCAATAGCACCGCGACATTAGCTATGGAAACATTATAAGAGAAATTGCACTCTCCAATCCCAATATAATCAGGTCTTATAGCAGAGCACTTTTGATCTTTTCTCCATGTGCGGTTATTGCCGGGCCAACCTCAGACCAAAATCAAATCTCCCGATCTGAACGTGCTCAATTGGGGAGTGCCTGCCGTCGGTGGCGGGGAGAATCTTGTCTGCACATACGTCTTCATTATTCCATACTTCTTCTTATCGAATGCCTCGTACAGGTCGCTGAAATCCTCGATCGAGAATCTATGAGTTAGGACAACGGTGGGATCGAATTCGCCACTCTCGATCTTCTCCAGCAACTGGTGCCAATACTTTTGCACTGGAGCTTGGCCGCAACCACGGTACGTGATACCCTTTTCCATTAAAGCTCCAATGAGGAACTGGTTCGTCATTGCCGCGTAATCTGCCACAATCGCGACCGTTCCGAATTTGCGCACTGCACGTAGAGTCTCGTTGGGGATCTCGCTGCTGTCTGTCTCCAGGCGGACAAGGCGCTCAGCACTTTGCCGCAACGTTTTCGTGTACCGGAAGGCAGCGGCGTCAATACAGCAGTCCACGCCTTGCGGCTCGAGCCTGTAGATCTCACTGACGACGTCCTTTTGCTTCGAGAAGTCGATGGTATCGCAACCCATGTCTTGAGCGAGAGCGAGGCGCTCTGGTATTTGGTCGATAGCGATCACGCGTCTTGCTCCCTCGAGCTTGCTCCATTTGCACGCTAGCAGGCCGACTGGGCCGAGACCCCAGACGGCGACGCTCTTTGCCTTTTTGACTTCGGCGCAGACGATGGCGTGGTAGGAGGTTGGGACGATGTCGCTGAGATACAATGCTTTCTCGTTCGGGACATGGTCGGGGATCTTGAGGAGATTGAAGTCGCCAAATGGTACCCGAACAAACTCAGCTTGACCACCGGCAAAGCCGCCTGCAAAGTGGGAGTAGCCGAATAACCCCGCAAAAGGTTTACCATAGAGCTTTTCTTGCAAAGCAGACGAGTTCGTGCGGTCGCACATACTGGTAAGGCATTCTTTGCAGAATTGACACTTGCCACAGCTGGTTTTGTCTTGGTTAGCCCTGACATGATCCGTATAATGTATTTACTGCCTTAAAAACAGGAATAAACTTACGCAATTTGGAAACTGGCGACGACTCGGTCGCCTTTCTTGATGGATGTGACTTCGGACCCAACCTCATCGACAATGCCCATGAACTCATGTCCCAAGATCTCACCTTTCTGCAGCTGCAGAATCTCTTTGTGGTAAAGATGCAGATCACTACCACAGACTGTCGTACCGGTAACTTTCACGACGACATCGGCAGGCTCGGTTATGGCGGGCGCGGGGACTTCCTCAACGCGGACATCTTTATCACCGTACCAGCGGAGTGCAAGCATGGTCTCATTGGGGCGAACTTTATAATCACGGGTGGTAGCGGTAGGTCGGTCACCGAGTGCCTTTTCCGCGTTGTTGGCGACAATGGTATTCATCTTGCGATTGGTAACAAATTTCGTTTTCTCTCAAAAGAAGTAAACTTGGACCTGGGGACCAACGTTGAGATGACAGTAATGAAGACAATGAAGAATTCGGACATTTTTATACAGCGAGGCATTCACTGTCAAGAAAGGAACGCTGTAAAGCAGTCTGACGTATGGCAGTCTAAAACAAAAAGTTGAGCCGCTGATCTGTTGCAGCTTTTCATCAGTCGGCAACCTCCATTCTAACTGCGCAATAGAATATGTCCCGTGGAGCCTACAGCAGCTGAATCGTCAGGAGCGTGGCCAGCACTGATGGGAATGTAGTATGGAGCCATGTGTTCAAGCGCAGGCTCGACGTGGCCTCCATAGCGGACATAGCAATTAGGTGGTGTCGATCTTCCATTTCCACAGTAAAACATTTTATTGGATGGGCGGGGCAACATATGTGCATCAGGCTTGTAACTGGGTTTGTTAGGCTTTCAATTGGCATTGAAGCCCGCAGTCAACTCCCCGGTCCCAGAGTAGCAACGATAGAGGCAAGCACTCACAAAGCATAATCCCGCGGGTCCGCGGACCCCGTTATCGCTAGCCTTGGCATTTCCGAACCCTTAACTCGCTCCGGGCGCCTGTGATCATCCTGGAATTAGATCATCAAAGCCATGACAACATGTGCCTACCCCTTGTGCGGATATTGAACGAACTAAGTTAGGGCACTCAATGTTCCAGGGGCGACGGGTCTCTATACATTTTTTGAAGGTTTCCGTTCGTCCCAGGCTCCGCACCTCCCAATTTACTGACCGGGGCGGAGTGCGTCTTGCGATACGTTGGAACAACCTTCGGTGCAGGAAATCTATCCCAATTAGACCCGCATGTAGAGTGACTCTATTATGCCAATCAGAGCTGCCATAGTTGACAGCTTCGGCAACGGTGGGGCCGAGGTACAATCTCTCGTAACCTTCATAATCCACAAGTTCAAGATTGGTCGAATGCCTACCGTAGATCGTCCACAATAACGCATCACATCCTCTAGAAAATGTGCCCTATTTGAGGCCAATCACGGATCATGCCGAGTCGAAAACCAAAAATTCGGGAAAATGCCCGCGGGAAGTTAAGCCTAACTTCAGCATGGCTCTCTTCTACCTGTCTACATGACATCATGTTAACATCACTTCTCGCATCGCTTCTGCCAATCCCAGCAATCTTTTGACAGGGTTCATTTCTTGGAGCTTGCGACTCCTGTCTGATGAGAAAGCCTGACTGTTACACGCCTGAACCATTCCGAATGGAACGGCGCCCTCCGCAGCAATGACGAGCCAGATAAGGTTGAGGCCGAAAAGCCCTTCACACTGATGACTGATAGCAGGCAATCTCCAAGCGAGTGGCGGGGCACGCTGAATGAAATATGCGTACACTATTCTTTCATCACCCATTCGGCATGTGTGACATTTACATCCATTACAGTTGCCCATACGTGGTGCTCTGCTTATTTGAGGAGTCAAAAGAGTTGGATGTGCACCTTGGTGTCATGTTGTATTTAATGAGAGGCTGAATTATTCTTGTCTTAGTTCGATTGTTATTGACCCGTTCGACGAGGCTCACTGAAGCAAGAGATTGACCAAGATCACAACAGTATAACCCCCACCATGTCGTCCGAAGCTTTCGCGGCCCTTCGCAAGACACAAGGCGAAGAGCTCGCTAAACTTGCAGAGGAGCATTTTAAGCACGAGTAGGTGATATCCTTATTAATATAACTTCCTATGTTTAATTACTCACGTCACTAGCCTTCGGGATGAAGACCGCGATCGAGTACATAGCGCCGCATCTAAAGCTTCCAAACACGCCCTCATCGGCTCCCTAGCCGGCCTTACACTAGGCGGTTGGCTAGCTTTCCGGTTGCGCGCGAACCGAAGCGCCATGTACCAAGCCTTCCGCGCGTCGGAGAAACCCACACACGTCAAGTTCGCAAGTGGTCGAGAAGAAGCGATTCCAGATGTCAGCCCACTTCTCAAGCCCACGCCACTGGGAGATATCATCACGTACACATTCTTTGGTCTCGGCGGTATCCTTTTAGGAGGTGAGACTGGTCTGTTGACAGGGTCGTGGTCGGCAAAAAGGATAATATCTCGAAATCCAGATAGCAGGGAAAGGATCGAGAAGGCATTCAGATCGTTTCGTGCGGATGTGCTGAAGAAACAGCTGGAAGAAGTGAAGGAAGGCAAGACGAAAAGTATCTGGTCATAAATGAGGAACCCCAAGTGGCCTTTGATCAAATCAAGAAGCGTACCTTTAGACGCCCAGCATCAGGTCACGCTTCTGATGAACCGCTGGAACAATCCTGTCTATCAATACAAACATATTCAAATGGCGACACTCAGGCAACCACCAAAGATGGCAACAGCCATTGTGGTAAGCAATCTAATGTTGAGCACGGCAAGCGAAGCTGAGATGAAAGATGATAAAAACTAAACCAAGTCATCTCATGAAGCTTCGTGGTCGCCACGCGATCAAGGATATTTTCCTTCGCTCTAGGTGCTGGGCGTTGCGATGAACGGCGTTTATTCCACATCTAATACGTTCTTCACAAGCGCGGCGACCTTTATTCCAAATTCTTCGCCCTCCAGTCCCTCCACCTCATTGAGTTTAGCGCCGTCAACCAGGTACCTTCCCTTGACAACTACTGTGGGCGCAATGTCACCTCATTCATCTAGACTGCCTGGTTGCGCCGGTCGCTTTGCCCAATGTGCAGTGAACCTGTAGCTGCGGCATGTTGGCCACCTTCCAGAGCAGCTGTCTGATCCCTTCCAAGTCTGTCACAGTTCTGTCCCTCAAATAGCATCGAACAAAAGGATGATCATTTTATCGTCGATATGGAGATCCACCGCAACAGCCCAGACATAGGTCAGTGTCAAGCCAATGTCGAAGCCAGGGGTCTCAACAGTTGATACATGTTATAAGTGCACCTCGGCACCTTCGGGAAAGATTTTCTAAACTTTTGTACGACCCGACATCGAGTGGCCCGGTTGTAAGACGTCTGGTCTAAGAGAGAAAATATAATGACGACGAGCGGAAGACTCTTGAGAGGTTGACGAAGGATATTCTATCCTTCAGACGAAAGGGCGTGATTCCGTATGGAGATTCAGGTCGACGTAGATTGCGAATCAATCATTCGACTTTCCGGTGTTTTGAGCAAGACTTTGAGCAGAGCGAAACAGATTCTTCATCCAGAGAGGAGAACCCTCGATTATTTACTCTAGCCCGGGAAGTAGCTCCAGATTCAATCCTATGCTAGTCCACCCCTTTGTCTCTAGCAGCCTAACAGCGCGCGAGGGATCATGTCCGGCGGCTTCTTTGACTGGATGATCCATACAATTCCAGAGGCGGAAGCCTGACGATCAAGAATCGCTTGCAATTACCAACTACAATAAATTGGGATATTCGGACCAGCGGAATACTCATTCGCAAGATGTATGCAGGCCGGCCGAGCACCACTAACTCTTGCTTCCTGCCTTCCTTCCTGAACACGACTGATCACATCCCGTGATTCAGTCTTGTTGTCCAAGGCTCGTCACCCCTGCGTTCCCCTGACTTGGCCCCATGGCCTGTTTCGCCTGCTTCCCGGCCGCATTAACGTTAGGCGTAACAGTCCAACTGCCCGAACTTTCAGGTCTGTTCGCCTTATGGCTATGTAAAGGTTGAGCTGTAATAGTGTCTGAAGTAGGGGCTAGATTGTGACATCGAATCAATGTCAAAGCGATAATTTGATCCACGGCTCAGTGATGTGGTTGCCCATTCACCCCATGCTAGATCTGAAACTGGCGGCTGGGAGTGATTTGCTGCTGTTGCTGGAGCCAAAGTGTTGTTCAAAGGGATGTTTAAGGCAGGTACTGCCAGAACTTCGTTCGATGAGGATGGCGAACAAGAAAAGGCTGTAGGGAGCCCCTCCCAGGATGTTGGCCATGAAGATGAAGTGGGAATTATGGTAGCCGTGGTAGAGTTTCCCGCAGAGAACGGAGTAGGTGGCCACAGGTTTGTTGTGGAGAGCTCACGGCGTTCGATCTGGCTCGTACTAGCAGCTCCAGCTTCTTCACGACCGTCCAGAAGCTGTTGATAATGATTTAATACCGCGTAAAATCGCCTAGCTAAAGGATTGTGAAGGGCACAAGCGGATAAGATATTCATGCTCGCCTCAAGACCGTGGTGCTCCGGACGGGCCCTCTTAACAAGCTTGAGATTGTAGCGTAGAGACATCCTCGGCACCTTAAGACTCAAGGCCAGCACGAGACCAGCATGATATACAAGGGTCCTGAAGAGTAGTCCGTCAGCACTATTGTGTCATTCGATAGCACAACAATACTCACGTGACGCAACAGTCTCCCTGGCAGAGGAAGCCGCGGTCCAGCATTGTTGACGCTATATGAGCAATCTGAGCGGAAGCATCCACACTGCCGAACCGAGATATTTAGCTGCAACACTCGGCGATGTGGGTGATCATACCATGCTTGAGAATATAATTTTCTGTGCGCTGAGTTTTGTTCCGTCTCCGTGCACAATGATGCAAAAAACTCCGGCTTAGATAGCGTCATCACTGTTGCGAAGTAGAATATTTCTAGATATAGCTTGTCTGCTCAGTCCTCAGCTCATTTCCGACTCCAATGATTCAACTTACTGGGCCGGCCTCATAAGCTTGTGATGAGAGTGCGCCACCGGTACTGGCGGAGTATCGTAGGTTCTGTGGAAGTTCTGATGCCCACGTCTCAAGTGTATGGAAGAATGATTCTTGAGTACTGGCACGCCATTGGCCCCGGCATAAACTTGCCAGAAAGCGGCTGATGAATACACTCAACTTCGCCATGTTGACCTCGATGCTGTCGTCCGGAGACGTAAATTCTTTTGGAGTCATCTGAATCCGCATCAGCAACATAGTCTGATCCAATCTCATGGCGCCGTCCTGCCTTCACAAATGAGTCCTGTGTGGTGGTCTGGCTGATTTGTGGCGGTTTCCCAAGTGTTACAGCTAGCCACCTAAAAGTAAATCAGTCAAGGAATATAGTCATTGGGTGTATCATATCTTACGCATCAAAAGAGATCATGGTTCGCCAAACCTCTCTCCACCGCTCGTACTCTTCTGATGGAAGGCTTCCGTGGCTTTCCGATTCGCGATCTAGGTTATGCACCTGAGCAAGCCGGATCGCAGCACCCAGGGTAAGCCAACAAGTCTTCGGCTTAGAACCCATAGAATAGAGACAAATAAGCAGCATTGGAGGCACCGCCCAGAGTGGAGCTACCTCATCTGCTTGCTCAATGCACCATTCCAGATACCGGCACCCGCTTTCAAAAAGTCTGACATGGCTTTTCTCAGTAGCGCCAGCCGTGAATTGACACCCAGCAGCCAGCTGAAACCAAATAGAACATTTTGACGCACGGCTGATGTGCTCGTTCGCGTAGATCGCATCCAGAAGCTTCCAGCTCTCGGCTTCGTTACAGATTCTGAATAAGAGATTCGGCCCTCCCAAGAGCGTAGTCAGCCAACCTTTGGCAATGGTTTTGGCTGGTAATTGTTCATCTAAAGAGATGAGACTGTTGTGGATTGAGATTGTGACGAATGGTACAGTAGCTGAATCGGACTCTGTGAGCTCATCCTCTCCTAGCATATTGCCTTCGCCTTTATTTGACTTGTGCGCATACTGCGATGCCAAGGTGTCAAGCAGAAATTTTGTAGACACCTCTTTACAGGACCCCAGCTCTACGGCCTGAATTGGGACCGACGGGTCGCTCACCACTTCTGCGGCTTCGTCAATCGAGGCTTTGTTCGTCGACGATGTCGAATGCAAGGGTAGCTACAAGTAGTTAGCATGGATAGAGGCGTGAAGGAATGGCCACGCACAAGATCTTTGGATGAGATAATGTTCGGACTCGTAATCGCAGATTCAGACACAGAGTCGCCATTCCCTTCACTTGTGCTCGTCGTAGAGGCCGTGACTGATGTCTCGATTTCCGAGAAAGTCCCTGCAGGGTGAGTGGTAGAAAGGGTGGCTTTCCTGGAGGGGATGTTTGGATACACGCAGTCGACAAGTCTCATCTGGCAGTAGTGACACGCTGGCCTATCTTTACTGCATTTCTGATGCCTGATTTTGCATAGTTCGCATGTCTTGGACGATAGTCGCTGCTTTCTAAACGACGGCCTTTCTGGCTGCATCGTTACACTAATCGTACATTCGCCTTCCTAGCGAAGAAGGCTTGCTGGAGATTTCACATGGCTAAATAGAGGTGGAATGTGAGGGTCCTATTCTGCGGAATTCTCAAAAGTGCTCTCGAATTCAACCTGTTGATTGGTCTCCTCTGGCCCAGTTGCATACATGGTTGGGATAATCATCGACGATGTTAAGGGTGTGGGGGGGCGAAGAAGTCCACCACATAGCGCCACGTCGATTGATTGGCAATGGAGCACCTCAGCATGTTCACAATACTCCCGAACCCCTAGCAAGACATGCCGTTCTTGTACATTGCTTATTGGCAACCATTGAAGATTTTTAGGCTAGAGCAGATGCGATGTTGATCGCTCCGCACGATATCCGGAATGAAGAGCCGAGAAAATCGGCAGGCCGGTCAAATCTGGATGACGTCCGAGTAGGGCCAAACTACAAATGGATATTGGCAGGACTTACGGCAACACTAGTTGATCCCCGCTTAGGACAGAGGCCCCTTGCTCACCGATTAGAGCCCTGAAATATTATGGGAGCCTTCTTCGATCCCACCCGTTTTCGTCGTCAGTACGGAACGGCTGCTACATGTAGATTAAGTATCACCTCAGGAAGTGGGCAGAAGAAGACGTGCCTGTCTGCTGTTCAGGCGTCCCACCGCCTGAGATGTTGTAGCCCTGTGGAGGCGGAGATCCGTGATGCCACTCAGGGACCAGAGGATATGCAGGTACGGAGCCTATGACGACTGTCGCTCGTATCCCGGAAGTTTTCGCCGAGCAGGAGCTCGTAAGGGAGGCTATAAGCAACGTGTAGAGGGATTCGATAAGAAGAGGGGCAGAAACTGGGAGTAGCCATGGCACGGTCACTGACGGGATCCGGAAAGCTTACCTGCCCAGAGCCTCGCGCCCTAAGACGACGAGCTTCATCCGGTTCGCTGAGTAGTGCCGTGCGTGGAACCGACTAATTTCGTCGCGAGGATTCCGGCCCATTTTCTTAAGATTTTCCTTTAATATCTGTAGGTTACTGTTACAGCTCGACCTTTGGTAAGGCCGGAGGTGGAGACAGGGAAGGCAGCTAGGCCGAGCCTAAGGAGCACGGGATCACAGCCTTAGGGGTATGGTAAGGCTGGGGTCACGTAACAGCTTAGTCTGGCTTAGTAGGCTCAGTCCGGCTCAGTACTGAGCACACTAAGCCACCCTAAGCCAACTAAGCTAAGGTAAGTTATATATACATAGGTAGTACTTACTCCTATAGTACTATAGTTAACTTTATTAATACTCTAACCCCTACCTTTAGACTAAGAGTATTATTCTACTATTACGCCGTTATAAGTAACTGTATATCCTTTACCGCTTAGTAGATATATAGTTATTACTCCCTATAAGTAAACCTACTTAAACTATAAACCGCCTTATATAGAGCGATTTATAATACTTTAACTACCCTCTTAAATAAGTATAACTAAGATATCTAGTAATAACTAACCTACTTTATTACCTATTAATTATCCTACTATAGGAAGCCTTAGAAATATATCTACTAGTAGCTTAGCTAATATTCGTAATAAAGATAAGAAGAATACTATTAAGGTTAACCTATACTAGGGAGACTGTAGTAAACTTAACGCCTTCTTAATTTAACTTAAGCTTATCTTTAAGCTTAATCTAACTAAGTACACTATAGGTAAGAATAAGGTAATATATATAGCTATACACCTTAAGGGCGCGGTATTCGCTTAGTTTAAACTTACTATAAAGGACTATATTAACTTTAATATACCGGACTAAGATACTTATAATTACTTCGAATACTTCGCTAAGTTCGAAGGAAGGATATATAAGGTCTTTAGTACTATTAATGATAAATAAGTCGTAGCTAAGGTTATTTATACTCTTAAATAAAAGGGATTTACCGCTATATATTACTCCGAGTTTTACTAAGTTACTTTAAAGCTTAGTTAGGATAATAAGGATGTGTTTATATAGATCTTCTATAATAACCTAAAGGACTCCGTTTATCGGGAAATAATAAACCCGCCTATAATATATAAGGATATAATAGATAAAGCTATTAAGATTAATAATAAACTCTATAAACTATATATAGAAAGTAAAGAACGTGTAGACTAGAATAAGTTCACTAGACGAAGCTACCGCTTCTAAGGAAAATAGAGCTATAATAACTTTATAAACCTTGACCTTATATACTATAACCCTCCTTTAAGGGACCGAGGTAACTATATAAAAGGTAGAGGAGAATACTATAAGAAAGGTCGGAAGAACGAGTAATAAGCTTAATAAGGGAAGGGAGACCCGTGCTATACTTATAGAAAACCCGGATATTATATAAAAGATTATAAGTAAACGGCTTACGGACTGTATATAATATTAAGCGACGATATAACCGGTACAGGAGAAATAAAGGCCGATACTCTTATAGAGATTAAAGTAGTCGCTGAGGACTAAGATCTAATAGTACGGAAGGGTTACTAAGATTTAGATATATAAGGTGTAGGTAAGTCGGGAGAAAAGAAAGATAACCCTAATAAGGTAGGTTAGGCCTTAAAGTAAAAAGTATATTAAATAAAGTAAGAAAAAGAAGCTAATTATATAGCCTTATTATAAACTACTTATTATAATAATTTATATATTATTTACTATTCTAATAAGGCTAGATCTAGATAGTTTCCGTAAAAGAAGAAGTTATATAATTAGAAAAGTAAAAAGAGTCGAGAATTTTAGGAGATTCTCGCTTAGAATAAAGACTTATATAGTAAACTAGGATTCTAGATAATAAGTACCTAGAATAATAATAAACTCTACTTTATTATAATAAAATATATAAAGGATAAGATTATACTTATTATACTATACTAGCGAAGGGATAAATATAACACTAAGTGCCTCGAGGGAGAGTAATGTCTATATAATATATTTAACCTAATAATAAAATAGAAGTTACTAAAGGAGCTAATATTTACTATCTATTATAAATAAGAGTGTTAAGAGAAAAGGATATATTTTTACTAGGGAAATAGTAAATAAGCCGAAATTATTAAAGTACTTAAAGTATAGGTTAATATAATAAAAGAAGAAGACGCCCTAAAGGAAGAAGTTCTCGATAACTAAGAAGATATTAATATAGAGAATAATAAGGAGGAGTAGCCTCTCGCTAACGATAATAATTAGTTAAACTAAAAGGTAGTAGTATTCCGGTACTCGCTATATAACCTTACTATTATTACTAACTAGTAGTATAAAGAGTTATATTAAGATAGGGAATATAGCGAAGGAGACTAGTACTACTATTTAGTGTTTGACCCTAATTATATACCTTAGCGGTATATAAAGAAGATTTATTTTAGGTACTATATAAATAAGGAATATAAAGATAAAGAGAACTTCTATATACACTAATATATAGAACTTATAATAATTAAAATATAAGTACTAGAATAGCTATAGTAAATCTTAGAATAATATATTAGGGGAATAGTATTAATATAATAATTAAAATACTAAGTACTATAGAGGTAGTAATTAATGAGCGATATAATACAGAATATATCTTAGAGTACTTCGCCTATAACGACTCTAATTATAAGTACTTCTTTATAGTATACGCTTATTTATTTAATATTAATCTAGTATACCTATATTAGGCTATTACACTATCCTCCTATATAAGAATACTATAAGACAAGCTTATATATAAGGAATAGGAATATATATAGAGATAACACCTATATATTTATTTCCCTAAATAAGAACTTAATATAATAGTAGAGTTAGTATATAATCCGGAGATTATTAAGAATATTATAAATAAATAAGCGGATACTAGTTATATTATAGATTATTTCGAGTACTATAACTCCGAATACCTATAATAAGGCGAAATATATATACTATTATATACGGCCTCGCGAGAGACCGGTTATAAGTCGCCGAGCGGAGACTCGCTATATTCATTAAACACCTAGAGGGAATATAAGACGAACTAGGGTTAGCTACGGACTATTATATAATAGGCTCTATTAGCCCTAGGGGTATAGTAATAGAGCGAGTAGAGCGAGTAGAGTATAGTATAGAATATATAGATATATATATACTTATTATTAAATAGTCTAGTTACACTTCTTTGTAGCTAACTTATATTATCTACTTAGACCTACCTTTAAGTATCTTATTATACCTAGCTATCTACTATACCTCGCCCCTATATCGTATCCCCTATACCCCTACTTAAGTATTATAACTAGAGACCTAGCCCTTATTAGTTAGTTAAAAGGAGTAGCGCTAATACTTTAGCTACTACCCCTAATATAATATAGATATATATATAAGTAGATACACTAGACCTTCTTTACTTATTAATAAAAGCCTTACTCGTTAGGCCTTACGCTTATCCTTAAATAAGACCGCGTCAATAAGACCTAGCACTTTATAACTAACACCTCCTACCTTAATATTATTCGTTATAACTACTAAGGTAAAAGGATATTTAGGTAACGCCCTAAAGCCCTATAAGGGAGAGCGGAAGGGACTAACCCCCTTAATTTAATATATAGATATATTCTTCCTAATAAACTCCAGTAAATTCCTAGATAAGCTTACTAAGGTCCTATTTACTAGCTCCTATTTAAAGGGGGATACTAAAACCTAGTTTAGGCCCTACCTTAGGGACTATACTACTAATAAACCGGCTAATTAAAGTACTAATATAGGAGCTATCTTTAGTACTTATAAGGGGTTTAAGGAATAACTTAAGACTATCTTCGGTGTATAGAATAAAGAATAAGAAGCTAAAGAATAGATTATAAACCTCCGATAGACTAGATCTATATAGGAATATATAACTAAGTTTAGAGGGCTCGTCGCTATCCTTAAGTAGGACAATAATATAATAGTCTTTATCTTCTAAGAAGGCTTAAAGCCTATAATTTATTAGGAGCTATAAAATAATATAACCCAATAATTAGCTAACTTAATAGTAAAGGCCATTAAGATTAATAGTAACCTCTAGAACTTCTATAAGGGGCGGTAAAGGGGTAGTAAAGCTATATATATAGTAAAGGGGACCTATAAACCGAATACCCCTAAGTAACGAGAGCTATACTATAGACCTATACTAATAGACCTAGATATAGCCTAGAAGAAAAAAAGTAACGCTAAGGGTAAGTCCTAAAGGGGTAATAAAGACGCTAAGATTCCTAAAGAGGAAAGGGAATAATACTTTAAAGAAAAGCTATACCTTTATTACGGAAAACCTAGATATATCGCTAAGAACTACTAGTCTAAGGCCTAAATATATAATAAGGAGAAGTACTAACGGACTAAGGAAATAAATATAGTAGAAGGGGAGGTAGTATAAGGGAAAGGAACTATACTTAATAAAGAGCTTATAAAGGTTATATAGCTTATAATAATCTACCTCTATATCTAGATAAGGTACTAAAGAATTACTACTTACACTAACTCCTAGTACTTATAGAGGCTAAGATAACACTATTACTATATCTATAACCTAAAGGAGAGGGCTAAGTCTTTAATAATAGTAATTAAACTTTAGTTCTATAATAACCCTAACTACTTATAGCGAAATACGGCCCTCCACGAGAAATATATTTACTAAGGAGGAAACTCCGAGATATAGTATATACACTAGTGCGAAGTACGAAACCTATTAGAGCCTAAAAGAGAGTTATTACTAGAGTGTTCTATAGCGGAACTTAAAAATAACGAGGATAGGGTTTTTAATAAAGGAAAAGCAATATATATATTAAAAATAAAGGATACCCTAATACTAAGTATACGGTACTAGGCTACTATAGGGTACGCTAACCTAGAGATATACTATATTTAAGGGGAATATATCTATATAGGATACTTCCTAAAGGGGAACCTATAAAGCTATAAAAGGCTAGTTATATTATAGTTTTATAATTAATTAAACTACCTATATAAATAAGAAGGATTTAGATATCTATATTAAGAGATATTAAATAGTAAAATACTTATAATTACTAAAGAGCTATTAACTAAAGGGGGATCTAGCTTAAACCCTTAAGAAGATAAGTACTAGCGGATAAGGCACAAGTAAAACTAGTATATAGAATAAGCTAATAGAAAGATTAAAGAAGTTTATTAAGTATATAGGTAATAAGGCGTCTCTATACTATAAATTAATAAGACCCTTATAGGGGTATTAATAACTTTATACTATCTTTATAACTTAGTTTAAGAATACCTAATAAGGAAGATTCCTTATATATATAGTTAATATTTTAACTATCTCTAGCCCTAGAGACTTAGAATAAATAGACTAAAGGTAGAAGAAGCTTATAAGTAAGCGAAGAATCGGTGTATTACTTAAGACTACGAGATACTATAGTTTAATAGAGAGGATTAAGTAGACTACCTTTACTAGCTAAAAAATAAGTAGATTTAGTACCTAGAGGACTACCTACTAAATTAGTATCTTAGTCCCTAAAACCCGAGCTAGGGATAGCTAATAAAGCCCTAGTTCTTTAGTTTAACACGGCCTAAACTTAATATTCGCGAGTTATTATCCTTAGCGGGATACTAGAGGACTAACACGTGTATATCTTAGTAGATTCCGGATATACTAGTATATTTATCTATACCCGAGTAGCCTAGAGGCTAGCTAGGTAGAAGGTTATAAAATAGGAAATCTACGAGCTTATAGGTTTTAATAGCGCTATAATATCTAGGATCTTAAAAGAGCTAAGATTAGTATAACTAACTATTAATAAATATAAAGAGATACTTAACCTAGATATTAATACTATAAAATATAATATTATCTTAGGAATAGTATAGCTAAAGAGATATAACCTATAGATTAATTAAAGAATAAATAAGCTTATATTCTCCTAATACTAATATAACGAGCTAGCCGATAGAGGACTATTATTTATAAAGGTAATATAAGTATACTCGGCGAGAAGGATACTAGTTAAGGCGAGCTAGGCGGAATATCCTTCTAAATATAAAGACTTTATAGAGTTCTTTAAAGAAAAGTATAGTATTAATACACTACTAAAGTATAAACCTTAAGACTATAAGATACCCCTAAAGGAGAGTACTTAACTAATATTTAGACCCCTCTACTCGCTATTAGCGAAGGAAGAGGAAGTATTACGGTAATACCTAAAGAAGAATATAGTAAAAGGATATATTCGACTATCGGAATCCTTAGCGGGATATTTAATCCTTTTTATTCCTAAGAAAGGAGGGAAGCTATAACTATATATTAACTTCCGGAAACTTAATAATATTACTATTAAAAATATTTATTCCTTACCCCGAATTAATAAGTTATAAGACTGTCTTTAGGGCGTGTAGTTCTTTATAATTATCGATATTCGAGACGCTTATTACCGAATCTAAATAAAAGAAGGAGAAGAATAGAAAATAGTATTTAGAACTCGATACGGGTTATATAAGTACTATATTATATCTTTCGGGTTAACTAACGTACTAGTAACCTTTTAAGCTCTAATTAATAATATCCTATAGAAGTACCTAGATATTTTCTATATCGCCTATCTTAATAATATTTTAATCTTCTCTAAAACCTATAAAGAATATATAAGATATATTTAAAAGGTCCTAGAGGCTCTTAGAGAGTATAGCCTCCTAATTAAGGTTAAAAAGTATAAGTTTTATAAGGAATAAGTTAGGTTCCTTAAATATATTATATTCTAATAGGGTCTATAGATAGATCCGGATAAGGTAAAATTAGTATTAAAATAAGAAGAGCCTAAAACACTAAAGGAAGTATAAGTATTTTTAAGATTTACTAACTTCTATTAGAAGTTTATATAAGGATACTTGTGGGTTATAATACCTTTAATAAACTTAATTAAGAAGAAGAAGGAGCCCTTCTTCCTTATACTAAAAGCTAGAGTTGCTTTTTAATAGCTTAAATAGGTATTTATATAAGTACTAATCCTAATACTATTTAATTTTAGTCTCTAGACTATTCTCGAGACTAATACTTTAGATAAAGCTATTACGGCTATCCTAGTATAGGTCTACCTAAATAACTAAACCTAACCTATAGCTTACTACTTCTAAAAGATAATAGGACCTAAGCTAAACTATAATATTTACAATAAGGAATTACTTATTATTATAGAAGTATTCTAGACCTAGAGAGTCTACTTAGAGGGACCTAAGTACCCGGTTAAGGTATTCTTAGACTATAAGAACTTACTTTACTAGAATATAACGAAGACTCTTAATAAGCGATAAGTACACTAGGTAAAGACCCTTACTATATATAACTTCTAGATTTTTTATATTAAAGGTACTAAAAACAGAAGGGCTGACGCTCTTAGCTATAGACTAGACTATATAAAGGACCTTAAAATAAGTTTAGTATCTTTACTATAATAGGAAGGAGAGTACCTTATATATATATAACCTATCCTAGCTATAGCGGAAATAATAAAACCTAAAGATAAATAAATAGTAATCGCTAAGTACTATAACGACCTACTTATAAGATACCTAAGAGCCGACAAGATTATCGAGCTCATTATAAGGGCCTATAAACTATAGAAAGGAATAAGGATAGATATCTAATAGTTTATCGCGGAATACGAAACCTATACTAAAGCTAAGTATTCGCGATATAAACTCTATAGGCTATTATAATCGTTAGGAGCCCTAAAGGGGGCCTAGAAATTAGTTATATTAGATTTTATTACTAAGCTACTAAGGTCTAAGGAGCCCCTTATAGGCGTTACTTATAATAATATCCTAGTAGTATATAATAAACTAATAAGGTATAACTACTTTAGGCTATACCTAGAATCTTTAATAGCGGAAGATTTAGCCTATAAGTTCTTCCGAATAGTATTCGCTAATTATAGTATATCTAGAGAAATTATCTCGGATAAAGATAAACTATTTATATTTAAGATTCTAGAAGGCCTTAATAAAGTTACTCGCTACGAAATATAAACTCTTAACTTTATTTTACTTATAAATAGATAGTTAAATAGAGCGAATAAATTAAACTCTTAAATAGTATCTCTAGATATATATTAACTATAAATAGACAAACTAAGTATAACTCTTACTAGTAGTATAGTTCTACTTTAATAACTATAAAGTAGTAACGAGAATAATACCTTTCTACACGAACTACGGATTCTATCTACAGCTAGAAGAATCTATAGAGTAGTAACCTAACTAAAGAGCTATAGTAATTACTACCTAAATATATAAACTCTATAATAAGCTTAAAACGGATATTAAGTTCTTATTAGATAAGATAGCTAAATATATAAATAAGAAAAGGATTAAGGGACCGACCTTTTTTAGGGGGGACCCTATCTACTTAGTATAAAAAAACGTTAAGATAAAATAATTAAGTATAAAACTAAATTATACTAAGCTAGAACTATTTAAAGTAAAGGAAAAGCTTAGATTAGTAATATATTAGTTAAAGCTACTAAAGAATATAAGGATCTACTCTATATTTTATATATTATTACTAAAACTAGCGCCTAGGAACGCTAAAATTATTAAGTCTATACTTATAAATAAAGAACTTAAAGATAAGGAGTATAATATTAAGGAGGTACTCTAAACTAAACTTATCTAAGGTAAGCCTTATTACCTAGTTAAGTAGTTAAGGTATAATACTATAGAAAACTTATAGGAACTAGAAATAAACCTCTCTCCTATATTACTATAGGAAGTATAAGAAAGTCACCCTAATTAGTTCTCATTACGAATAGCGCGTCTAGTTAAGTATCGTTAAAAGCTAATAATGCGCCGTTAGACTACGACCCGCCTAATAACTTAGGCTTATTAAGAATATACCCCTCTTCTTAATCTAGGGTATCTAAGATAAATAATTACTGGATTACTATATTACTCTAAGTATAGGTTATCCCCTTGATCTCCCGCTCGGCTAAGGATAGTATTATTTAGGTTAATAAGATCTTATAAGCGAGCTTAGCGAGATATTAACGATATTCCTCTACTCTTTATCGAAGGCGTTATTTCTTTACCTCTAAGACTTTAAACTCCTCCTCTAAAAACTACTCGTCGTACTTTATATTCTTATAAGTATAGTTATTACAGCGGGCGTTTCCCTTTAATAGTATATAGAGTTATCCTTTTTAGGTATAGTTCGAGTAGGGAGATATATTATTGCGAGTACCGAGAAGGTTAATTAAGTTTATAAGAGCGCGGTATTTAGCAGTATAATTACGACGAGGAAGACGGTAAATAGAAATTAAGGAAGAGGGTATCTTTAGCTATAACTAGTTAAAAGTTAAGCGTAGCCCTAACTTTATATTACTATTAAGACTAGCTCTCGAGACGAGAGTCTAGCTAAGAGAGAGATAGTATTATATATAGCCTCGCGAGAGACTAGTTATAAGTCGCTAAGTAAAGACTCGCTATATTTATTAAATACTTAGAAGGAATAAAGAATAAACCTAGATTAACTATAGATCATTATGTAATAAGCTTTATTAGCCCTAGGGGTATAGTAATAGAGCGAGTAGAGCGAATAGAGCGTAGTGTAGGACATACGAGTATATATACGCTCATTATTAGATAGTCTAGTTACACTCCTTTATAGCTAACTTATATTATCTACTTAGGCCTACCTTTAAGTATCTTATTATACCTAGCCGCTTACTATACCTCGCTCTTATATTGTATCCCCTATACCCCTACTTAAGTATTATGACTAGAGACTTAACCCTTACTGGTTAGTCGAAAGGAGTAGCGCTAATAATAAGAAACCTACCTATATATATAGTTATAGCTAGAGCCACCTATATAGTACTATAGTTAACTTCGTTAATACTCTAACCCCTACCTTTAGACTAAAAGTGTTACTTTACTATTACGCCGCTATAAGTAACTATATACCCTTCGCCCTTAATAATATAGTTATTACTCTCTATAAGTAAACTTATTTAGACTGTAGACCGCCTTATATAAAGCGATTTATAATACTTTAACTACCCTCTTAAATAAGTATAACTAAGATATCTAGTAGTAACTAACTTACTTTACTATCTATTAATTACCTAATTATAGGAAGCCTTAGAAATATATCTACTAGTAGCTTAGCTAATATTTATAATAATAATAAGAAGGATACTATTAAGGTCGACTTATACTAGAAAGATTATAGTAAACTTAACGCCTTCTTAATCTAATGTTATAGACTAACCTTTATACGACCTATCGTGTAGCCGGGGAATATTTAGGCAAGGAAGGTAGAGCGGGATAAGTTAGCCTCGTTAGCAAGGCTAATTAGGGTTATATAACTTCTAGAAGAGGGAATAGTCGCTGTATTAACTACACTATTATAATACAGCGAGTATAGTAATACAACGCCTAGACCTACCTAGATAGGAAACCTACTTATATATATAGGTATAGCTAGGGCCACTCCTATAGCACTATAGTTAACTTCGTTAATACTCTAACCCCCACCTTTAGACTAAGAGTGTTGTTCTACTATTACGCCATTATAAGTAACCGCGTGCCCTTCGCCCTCAGCAGACATACAGTTGTTACTCCTTATAAGTAAACTTACTTAGACCGTAAACCGCCTTATGTAGAGCGATTTATAACATTTAACTTAAACTTATCTTTAAACTTAACCTAACTAAGTATAGTACTAGTGAGAATAAGGTAATATCTCCGGCTATATATCTTAAAGGTATAGTATTCGCTTAGTTTAAACCTACTATAAAGAACTATATTAACTTTAATAAACTAGACTAAGATACTTATAACTACTTTAAATATTTCGCTAAGTTTAAAGGGCGGATATATAAGGTCTTTAGTACTATTAATAATAAATAAGTTGTAGCTAGGGTTATTCACACTCTTAGGTAAAAGGAATCTACCGCCGCGTACTACTCCGAGTTCTATTAAGTTACTTTAAAGCTTAGTGTTAGCGCTGCTCCTTTGGACTAACCGGTGAGGGTTAGGTCTTCAGTTATAATGCTCGAGTAAGGGTATAGGGGATATAATACAGAGTAAGGTATAGTAGATAGCTAGGTGTAATAAGGTACTTAAAGGTAGGTATAAGTAGATGATATAAGTTAGCTATAAAGGAGTATAACTAGACTGTTTAACAGCGAGTATATATATAACTATAGTACCCTATACACTCTATGTATCCTTTGTACTCTATATACTTAGAGCCCTAAGAGCCCTTAGGGCTATTAGGGCATATTATATAACCCCATGTAATCTAGCACGGCTCCCTTTATATTCCTTCTAACGTGGGCGAGGACACGACGGCTTCTCCTCGGTTGGGCCGTCTGCCCTTTGCTTCCTTCGACTGGCTGCTACTCTGCCACTTCCTTTGCTTCTTTTTTTAACCAGGATCTAGTGTTCAATTCGACATCCCTGTCGGGGATCGGAAAGGAATCAGAATGGAACGATGAGAGCAGGACGATCGATGGGTATTACTGCGACTTTACGGGTGTGAAACGCCCTTTCCCCACTTAGCAGGGCCGCACCATCACCTGATCGCCGGGCGATGCATCGCGGTAACGAGGGCCGCGCGTGATTAGAAGTCGCCCCAGTGTGCCGGCTGACACTGCAGCGCCTATGACGCCATCTCCGGCAGGGCTGTGCCTGCGGCCAAAGCCTCGGATATTGATTTGACCCCTTCATTTCTCGCTCAATCCATACAAAGTCCATCCTACGCCAAGAGAAGCCAAAGATCTGGCGGCTTCCGTCCCTCGCCCGGGAGAGGGATCAGGACTGCCGGCCTAACGGCCTGCCGGCCCGCCTGCACCCCCGTCTATCGTCGTTGTGATCAAAAAGTCTAGTACGGCGATGGCGACCCACGGCGTGCGGAAATCCTCTTCTTGCCTCCTAACACTGTCTCTTCATATCCTAGGCTGATCTAATGTCGAGATCCAGGTACCCTCCCGGGAGTTTCTGGAACCCCGAGAAGGTGGGGTTGTGGCACCAGCGACATCTCCGCTCTAAAAGTACAACTCGTCCTTTAAGGTGTGCGGATTATACCTAAGGGCCGTAATGTCTTTGTCGTAGATGAGAACGCCGCAGTGTGACATGGCGATGGGCTTGGAGGTATGGTGGCTGCACCTCTTGTTGGTTACGGCGGAGATTCGATTCCGCCGCTTCTGTTCCTCTCGGGCTTTTTCAAGGCGGTAGGTGGACAGCTGGTATCTCAACTCGTCATGGTCCCGTTGCAACTGGTAGCCGACAATCGGTAAAGCCAAGGGTCGAGACGGCAACGTCGGTGAAGATGACGGGCCGTTGTCCTTCGTCGTGGTGGGTGGAGAGATGTCCCGCGTGGTCGTTTGTGGTTGGGAGGAACATTGTAGTGATGAGGGTATTGAGGCTGACGCTGTAGACAATGATGCCGCTGATGCTGCTGATGCCGCCGTCGGGGTCGGGGCCGCCCCAGACTAATCCATCAGCTCCGTCGACCGTGGAATTGGTGTCTGAATCGAGAAGCTCGAGACCCGGTGACTCTCCATATTCTGTAGCGGCAACAACTGGAGATAATCACTAAAATCAAAGGTCATGGGAGGCATCCCCGGGGGTGAGTTCACCTGCCAGCCCACGGTGCCGGAATGCTCGACCCTACCCGTGCGGCGTTAGTGGTGTCTTGTTCTTCCTTCGTCCCCGAAGAGCGGCTGCCGCCCTGGTAGGGGGAACTCACTCAGACACGTTGGCGGATGCGTGAGCGTCGACGTATGTAGCCGCGACGTCTGGACCACCCCAGTCCCCGAGCCCGCCCTGACCGGCCCCCTGCAGGCTGGCTGACGGAGGGAGGGGCGGGGTAGGAACGTGAACAGCAGCGTCCTGGGCGACACGCTGTGTTGGTCGTTCGACGTTCGGAATCACTGTGCCGGCGAGATGGGGCGGAGGGGATAAGGCGCCAAACGTGGTGGCACCGTGGCCACGGAGCTGGTACTGACCGTATTGAAGGGGATCTCGCGGTCGCTTTTCTGCGGTTCGTTTTAGATGCTCCTGTTGTCGGATTTCCGCATTTTTCCTTCGGATCTCTCTCCACGGCACCGTCAAGTTGGCTGCATCCAGCTGCCGCTGGGCTTCGAGACAGGATTTCGTCACCTTGATGTGCTTCTTCATAGCATCTTCTAGAATCTGAAGCTGTTTCGGCTGCCATTCGAACTCCATGCTCGCGGCGCGACCGAGCCAGCGAGAGCGTCTCGTTCCGACGTTGAAGGGGGAAACGACGGAGATGCTGGCAGGCGTGGCTTCAACCCAGGGGCAGAACAGATATAAAGGTTAACCTCCCTCCGGGACCGAACCTGAGGCCGAATCATGATCGGAAGGACCTTCATCTCGTCCTGGAGCTCCCTGGGGTGGTTACTGGGATGCAGGCACGCTTTCCCCCGGCTCTCGATCCCAACCGAGAGGCGTGGGTGATTCGCCCGACATGGCTCCCGTGAAAAATGAGGACCGACCCAACAGGGAGCCTGCCTCATCGGGTAGAAATCTGTACATTCGTTGCAGGACGCCGGTGACTCTGGTTCCACATCGGCGACAGGCGTTACGACAGGACTCGCTTCACGAGACCCACCTGGACCTCGGGGCGAGGGGTCGTTCCTACCGATATGGTGTCGTTCGACAAGGACGGACTGCGTGGCGCGTCGACGACATCTGCTTTCGACCGGAGGCGGGGCGTCCTCGAGTGGCTGATGATTTGAGCAGGATGGGCCGTTGTCCAAGGGCCCTCGAACCGCTGAAGAATATTCATCGTAGCTGCGCCTTCCATTGCCCACAATCTCCGTCATCTGTCCACCCGCCAATGGCATGCCTCTGATGATCCCCGACTTGCTCTGCGGGAGCAATCGGTGCGAAACGAGACCTCCCATGGTGCGAGACCAGATCTCCCGTAGTGTTTGCATTGTGCACCGCTAACCACGACCAGGACATGTCCCCGGCGCCGTTTGCTCACGATCGCCCGGCCAGGAGTGTTCCCGGACGCATTGAAGGGAGTGATCTCTGCCGTTCCTCGCTGGACTCTCCTCCTCAGGGAAAGCTTTTACACTTGGTCGTTAGTGCGTATACTCGTGCCAACAAGGTTTCCACCTTGGGGCGAACCAGGCCATGCAACCGCCGGGTCGCAGCGCGCTTTCCCACAGGATGCTGACGAACGAACGAGTGTTCTTGCCGGCCAGACCATCCGCCCTGCCCCGCAGAGGGAGAAAGAGTCTGCGGGACCAGCCAGCACCGCGCGACTCCTCCGAGCGATGTCAGGGAGACGAGACAGACACACAGGTCAGTTCAACCCTCCTCCAAGACGTTTCTGATCAGGGACGCAGCGCGACCAAGCTTCGTCTGCAAAGGGAGGATCCTGTATTCGTCCGACCAGGTCGAGTCTGGTGCCTCGGGATCACCGGGAGAATGCATGAGAGCACGACTCGCGGCAAGGGTAATCTTGGCAAGACATGACTGTACGGACCCCAGTTCGATACCTCTCGTTCTGCCATCGACCCCGTTCGAGCTCCTCGTTCACCGAGGCATGGCCGTCCGACCAATCGTCTGACACCTTGGTCGGACAAGTTCACCCGAGACAGACTACTTTAGTGCGGCTTACGGCGCTAACCGAGGAACGAGCAACCCGCACGAGCTTGGACTGAAGCTGGCAGCAATCCGTTGCGGAAGAAGTCGCCTCTGGTTGGGTGTCTGGTGGACCGAAGGCATCGGAAGCCACTCCACGAGCAGGCTCTTCCACGGTCCAATGCATGATCACCATTAGCCGCCAGGTGGATGCCCCCGATGAGGGATACTTGCCCGCGCATTCCGGCGGGATCGTCCGCCCCGCGGCAATGGGCATCAGGAGACCGTCCGCGGCGCATTTCGCATACACTTCCTTGGGAACCTCGCCTGCGGCTTCCCATTCTTCGCTGCGAACGTTCTGCAGGTGTCCGAGCGAGTCAGTTGCTGAGCGGAACAGAAACGTAGATCTTCATCTTGCGTCGTCTCCTCGTGAACAGCGAGGGATGGGGAAGCTGCATATGGGCGCGACGTGCGGCGTGCGAGCGTGCATATGTACGTACGTACCTCTTCGACCCATTTCCTCACCACGTCACGTAGACGGCGATGCGAGTCCTTGTAGTATGGCGATGGACGGCCGGTATACCTACAGAAGGTGGGCTCACGTTATCAGCAGGCCTAATACCAGATACAGATACAGTAACAGTAACAGTAACATTTGGGGCTGCGTGAAACGTGGCGATGATTCGATTCCTCAGGAAGCCGCAATAATTAAACGCACCACGCGGGTTTCACACGGGGGAGCGGACTGCCGAACTGGTCGGTCGGCATCGGCATGGTGTTGTGGATGAACCGCTTAGGGCTCGATACAGAGTAAGGAGTACTGTGGCTGTGGACGACCGTCTAGGATTGACTGTCTGTTTGTCTTGTCGCTGTTGGGATAGTCGTCGCGGTATTCGCAGATGTTGTCGACTTCACGGTGATGAGGCGAGGCCGGTAGTAGAATTCTGGTCTGATGCTACAGAACACAGTGTTGATAGATTGAGTTCTACGATGGGCGGAGAGCATGTATTCAGTGTCAGCGTTGCTCGCGTCGACCATCTTACTCTGGCGCGCCTGGCACGTTGGTTGCCGAGGTTGTTTCCGGCCGATGGAAGCATTCAAAAGTCTCCCGCTGCCCAGTGTACATACTCCGTCCGGTCGGCAGCTAACTGGTAGCTACTGTAACTAGCTCGGTAGGAGCCCTGGTTCCCCACGGGCCAGATGCCGAACCCCACGTTCCAACCTGCCCTGAATACTCACAGTACTTGCAGTCTACTTACCGAGCCTTGGAGGTGCCGAACTTGGCGTCTCGAGGGCAAGACATTAACTGTTACGTGGTTTGCAAGTTCAGGCTAGCGAGAGAGAATAAATGGCTATCAGAAGGCTAACTCGGCCAGCAAATATCCGCATACCTTACTTGGTCTAACCCTGGTGGACTCGGAAGCACGATATCTATCACTACAGGCTGAACAACTGCTTCCGCTATGCTATGTCAGGAATCAATCCGACAAAGTGAAGCCGAGGTTCAACAAAGACAACAATCCAGCATCCTCGAATCATTCCCCGTGATGGTCTCGTTTCTCAGCAGCACGGCTTCGTGTTCCAAGTCCAGGTGCCCACTTGATAAGTCGCGGGGTTGAACAGCGCGGCCGTGTAATTCATCACCGCACCCATGTTATTCAGCTGGGTGGTGTCCATCTTCATCTTGGCTCCCGGCAACACACAATCCTGGACGCCTGCGCAGTAGGTGAAATACTGGCTCTGAATACTCGGATCGCCTTGCCCACCGGCCGTCTGTCTCAAGCCTTGGTCTTCAAACGCCCCAGAGGTAGCCCCCGCGCTGAAGAAGTAGGTTGACCACACGCCAGGCAGGCCGGTATCGTATGTCGTTACGGCGTGGAAGACGTTGTTGTCTTGGCCGTAATGGGAGAAAAACCATTCGATGCTGATTCCGTAGCGGCCCGACGAGATCAGGTCGATTTGGTAGTATATGCCCTGCTGGGAGGCGCCGATGATGTGACCGTATGACCAGAATGGGGCTAGTGTGTAGCCTGGAAGATTACCAGCCGGGAAGGCCAGAGGAGAAGAATCGCTATTGCGAGACAGCGTAGACCAAGTGTTCTGCGTCGATGACGTGACGGCGAGATTTGTGTTTGTGAACCAGAAATTTGCCGTCACCCAGAGTGTGGTGGTCGATTGACCGAAGATGCGCCACGTGTATCCAGGTAGCACGGTCGAGAGGTCCAGCAACGTGGCGTGGTTGGTGTCGCTCCAGCCATTGAAGTACGTATTGGTACCACCTGGATAGTCGCGCGCTGTCTGAGAGCCTGACGATATGGGGCCCACCTGGAAGGGAATTGGTCGAGCGAGGTACAGTTGCAAAGGTTGCGATGTGGTTGGGCTGCCTATAGGGGTGAGCAAGCGGCCTGAGTGCACGCCGTTAGTCTGTGTCATGTTGGTGGTGAGTTGAACACCGTTGCTGACACGGCCAAAGAGAGTGCAGAGGCCAGATGAGGCGGACCAGGAGAAAGCGGCGCAGGTGGTGCTTTGCGCGGCGGCAACGTCGCATTGGTTGGCACAGCTGTTGTAGGTTGGTTGAGTAGTTGCGCCGAAGGGATTGTTGCCAGGGTTCGTGTAATCAGACTAATCATGCTTTATCAGTATATCTCCTGTCGCACTGACGCTGGCAGTCAACTTACTGCGCACTCGATGTCATAAATACGACCCTGTACCGGATTCACCTGTATTTGGCCGCCTGGAGCAACTTATATTAGCTTCTGTGTCCCATCCAACCTAGAATGAAACTTACCATAATACTTGGAACGAAGGTTGTTGTCGCAGATCGGGTCTTGAGGGTAAGCCAGCGGAAAGTTATTTGATGTTGCTTGAGAAAGATCATTGACCGGACTCGCCGAAGTTGTTGCAGCGGCTTGAGCCCGAGTTGTGGTCGTCGATGACTGTGTTGTGACGGGGTTGGGTGTCGCTTGGGCTGCTGGATTTGAGGACGTCGCCGATGATGAAGTTGCGGAGCTGCCACACAAGAAGCTCGGGTCAGTATAATCGGTGATCCGAAGATAGCCTGCGTAGAGCAACCGGGCGCTGCTGAATGTAGCGTTGCCGCGTGTGCCACAGGTGATGCAAGAAAATGGAAGGCAGTTGTTGGTCGTCCCTTGACCAACTGGCGTTTCCATGAAAGTCACGCCCAGGCAACTGTTGGCTCTGAGAACATTCGCATACTGACATTGATTGATGCAGTCGTTCAAATCAAATGTCAGCAGAGCCTGCGACGTCGACCCTGTAAATTGAGTAGAGCATTCAATCTCGTAGTTTGCCGAATTACCCAGGAAATCGTATTGGTAGCATAGAGGAGAATTGCCTGGACAGATTGTCGATGCATCTGTAGGAGCGGCTGGACAAGTAGTGGGAACATATGAGGTTGTGGATGCTGCCGAAGTTGTCACAGTCGAAGCAGGCACAGCAGACATTGAGATAGTCGAAGTCAGAGCAGTCTGGCTCGTAGTGCTGCTCGGTAGTGGGTAGGTTGGGTCGCTGATCGAAGGATAGCCAGCGTAGAGCAAACGACCACTGTTCACATTCGCATTGGCTGCGGTGCCCGTGATGGCAGACATGAGAAAGCAATTAGGGCCTGTCCCCGCCAATGTGCCAAGGTAACTGACACCCACACATCCAAATGGCAGCGCAACATTGTAGTTTGTACATTCGCCAATACAATTCTTCATTGATGTTTCCGTGGTTGAATTTCCAATGAGGACGGTACCCTGTAGTACAGTAGCACATTCAACTTCATAGCAATAGCCGTCGCTGTTGACATTCAAACCCTGATGATTATACGTGGGACAAAGGTCAGTCGTGGTCGGTGTGGCAGAACAATAAGGCACCACGGCTGTTGGCGCAATGTCGGCAGTCGTGCGTGATGATGTGGTTGTCAGTGTGCTGACAAGCGGCGTACTCGACCTTGAGGTTGCCTGACTCGACGTAGCTGGACTTGAGGTGGCTGGCCGCGATGTCGATGCAGGGTTGCTACCGGCTGGTGTGGCTGATGAGGAGGCCGGGCTAGAACCAGGAGAAGAAGTGGCTGGATTTACAGTGGGAGAAGAGCTAGTCGGATTTATCGCAGGCGACGAGGTCACGGGACTGGGAGAAGAAATGGCGGAATTTCTTGAAGTCGACATCGTGCTTGGTTGCTGTTGGGCGGTCGAAATTCCACCAGGGGACGAGGTTGCAGCACCACCAGAACTAGGCAATCCCGCTGTTGTCGACGCCATAGCTGGCTGACTGCTTTGCAGGCCTCCGCCACTGCTGAACAGGGTACTCTGTTGCGTACTCGGTGAAACCGGGGAAATAGTCATGCCAGTAGTCGGGTTGCTGGGCCCCTGTACAGTCGAGGTGGAAGGAGAGGTTGCGCCGTTTGGGGTTGTGGACACTGTAGACGCCGGAGGAGGGGGACCAACTGTGGTGGATGATGCTACTGCGCTTGGACTTGGCCTAGTACTGCTCTCAGTGCCAGAGAAGATGATCTCAGGGGCATACGGCTCGTTGACAACGATTGCGGCCTGGGAGAAAGCATTCGCTCCTCTATTTACTGTAGGGATAGAGTATTTGAGATGGCATGGATTCCCACTCTCGAGCTGAAAGAATTGTCAGCCATGGACCAATACAAGCCAGCGCAAACTTACGATGTCAAATTCTATGGCCACACACTGGGCTTGCGAAGTAGGGACGTAGGACCTGCACGCGTCGACGCATTCTGCCATATCCGAAGCGGGCACAGCATCGAGATCATATCCTGGGAGATCCGTATCACACAGGATCAGGTAATTGTCATTGACAGTGCCATCAAATGGAGAGCGATCGTAACAATTTGGAGTACCCGTCGTTGTCGGCGCAGGATATGCAGTACCACTTGCAGATGTCGAGGGTGCATCGGAGCTCGAGGAAGGTCCGGCATATGGTAGGCAGCTTGTCACACTGGATGGAGGAGCCTGTGGTGTCGATGACTCCGGAGTAGGGCTGGATAACTCTGGGATGGAAGGAGTAGTCGAAACAGTGATTGTTGTTCCTGGTGGTGAAACTGTGGTGGTTGGAAATCCAGAACTGTTCGGCGGCGACAGGTTTGACGACATACTAGGCATATTGCCTGATGTAGATTGTGGCAAGCTTGTCGTCGAAGAGGCGGCAGGCGGGGTGACATCCACCGCAAAGATAACGCCCAACTGAATGACCGCGCAACCTGGTGGTGCCGCTCCGTTGAATGCTACCACCATTGTAGAGCCAGAAACACAGAAGATCACTCGCCCACCAACAAATGCATCATTGATCCACGCCAGAGTCCCGTCGAGGTTGATAAGGAATTGGGTAAAGATCCGCGAAGCTGTTTTCATTCCCGGTGTGTCAGCCGAAACTGCGAATAGCTGGAAAGCAACATCTCCAGATGTGGACACATAACCGTCGCCAGCCATCAACTGCCCAAAAATATTGACGGAGAAATCTGCGGCTTGCGAAGAGTCGTTGGTAATTGTTCCATCGGCTCTGAGGTACTCAGCGTTGCCATTCGTCGTAAAGGCGAGAATAACTGGCTCTCCAGGGGTGATGCTATATTGTGTGTCAGTTTCGTCGCTGCGCTTGCAGAATAGATCGTACCTAGGTGTTGTGGAGGCGCTGGTGGCGGTACTGCTAGTTGTACTGGAACTCGGATAGCCGGCAGGACAATAGCTGACGCCAATGGAGATTGTCGTGCCATATCCAACGACCGGCGTCACCAGCTGCAAGGCTACGGCAGCACTAGTCAAGACCTTCCACATCGTATTGTTTGGGCCCTTTTACCGGTTGATTCCTTACCTTAGACTCAAAGTGCCGTAACAGTAATGATAAGAGCAGATTCGAGTACATCGCGATGAATACGGAGAACTCGGTGGTCCGTGTGAGACCTTGAACGCGACTGGAATGATAAACACGACATGGGCGGAATGTCAGCCTCGTAGCGGAATCAATCAGATGTTTCTAGTCGAGCGTGGCTTTGACCCCGGGAAGGATGACTCGCATCAGTGTTCAAACCTTTGTGCCAGCGCCATCATGCCCTGCCCGCCTGAGCATTAGGCGAAGCTGGAGCTCATGCAGGGGGTCCATGAGCTCGGTGCCGTCGTAACATGACGGGAGAAGCAACAATGGCAATTGCGCAGTAGGACTTTGACTGCTTGATTCCATATTTGCAGTAGGGACGCGTGTGCTGCGTAGAAGTGACCGATTGAACCACTGAGGGTCATTGAGAGAGTGTGAGAGGAAAGTGAAATAGATACGCTGAGCCAAATTTAAACGGACGTAGCAGACATGGTGGCATCACGTGCGTCGGGCTTGGCACTGTATCACCTGATATGCCGGAAACTGCAACTCATGCTGTTCAAAGTCGTCCACGTTCGAGGTCGACTCCCCTCCGTACTCATACGAGTACAACCCCAGTCAAAAATGGGGCAGAGACCCACGGAACGCTGTCTGTTGGCTCGGAGCACTGCGGTGATACATGAAATACCGAACTTGGCGCCAAGAGCATATCCCTGTCATCTCCTGTCATTCCGCTTCTTGGACTCCTTAACCACCAACCTCCCACCCGTGCGCTTGTCCTCCCTGCGCCGTTACTACCTCACGCAGTCACCCCGCATTTTGGCAAAGAAGGCCGAGCTCTCGCTTGCAAAAGGACAAGTGACAGACATTGCTTTTGTCAAGGCGATATCGATTTGGCTGCTCGATTTTCTCCGCGTCTCTCGCCATGGTAGGATGCGCAATCCCAAAGAACAGGCATCATAACCCCACACGCTCTTCTTTTGTATTTCGACTCGTCTCCTCCTTGGCGAATGCAGGAGACAATGCGGCCGCCGGCCAGCGAGCGCATATATGGGGTTATCGGCCTGATACCGGTCTCCAAGCCACGCGCCCGGAAAGCCAAGCCAAGCCATTCTTAGACCGCGACCTATCTGCAAAATCCGGCCATTCATTGACTCGGTATGCCATCCGAGTCGAAAGGACATCTCCTAGATATATGCCGGGGCCCCATATCTCATCTTTGTGATGTGGGACTTTCCCTACGCGCAGCTACTCGACTTCTGGCAGGGGAAGGAGAATCGCCGAATGCCATGCAATTGTGGGATTCACCCATCGCATCAAGACCTGCAGACCACTCTGTGGCTCTGCAAACATAAAGAAGATCTTGGACTCTGGTTTCCGCTTCACCGAGCCTACGTACTCCCGTTTGCTTTCTTCTTACTTTGACAAGTGTCATCCGTAACCAAGTCTTGACACGCACGATGTTCGGATCGAAAGACTCTAGCCTTTGGGCTAACAGGAAATGTCTCTTCATTTGCTGCATTGTCTCAATCGCTAACACGCAGTACGGCTTTGACACGGCTGCTGTTGGAGGTGCGTTAAAGGGTGGAATTCCGTTTGGGTCGAGATTCTCACATTTAAGTAGGCCTCCAAGCAATGCCCGGATTCTTAAAAGTGTTCGGATACGAGGACCCTCAGAGCCCAATCGGCTACAGCATCGATCCGACCTTCCAACAACTCATCAGCTCCCTCCTCACCTTGGGCTCATTTCTGTCCTCTCTGCTGGCAGGTTCCTTTGGTGCGTTCTTTGGCCGCAAGCACGCCATCTGGCTGGCTTGTGTGTTGAACGCCGTCGCCGTCGCCCTTCAAATCGCCACGACGTCCAAGGGCGCCATCTACTTCGGCCGCCTGCTCCTGGGCATCGCCAACGGATTTCTCGTGACATTTTCCAATGTCTACACGTCCGAGGCCGCGCCGGCGCATCTCCGCGGCGTGATCGTCGCGCTGTTTGCCTACTGGGTCAACATTGGCTCCATCCTCGGCGCCACGGTCAACAACTTTACGAAGCGACGGATGGACAAGTCGTGCTACCAAATCCCCCTGGGCTGTCTGTACATCGTGCCGACCATCCTGGCCATCGGACTGTTCTTCGTGCCCGAGAGTCCCCGGTTCTTGCTCCACCAAGGCAGAGACGCCGAGGCGAAGAGGTCCTTGATCCAATTGCGCGGCTCTGCCTTGACGGCCGAAGAGCTAGAATACGAGTGGGCCGAGATGGTACGAGGCATGGAAGAGGAGAAGAAGACGGCCAAGAGCGTCGGCTGGATCGACATGTTTAGAGGCACGTTTTTCCTTGACCTGATTTTGCCAGTTCCCCCTCACTGACTGACATATTTTCTGCCCAATCAGGGACCGACCTCCGCCGCACCATCCTCTGCTACTGCATGATCGCCTGCCAGTCTGCGTCGGGCATCTGGTTCCTGATCGCCTACCAGACATACTTCCTCCAACAAGGTGGCGTGACCAAGCCGTTCGAGTACACCATCATGACCAGCTGCGTCGGCTTCATCGGCGTCAACGTCGGCATGTTCGCCATGCGCCATCTGGTAGGCCGCCGCGCCATCCTCATTATCGGCGCCACGGCCTGCGGCCTGTGCCAGCTGTTACCCGCCGTCACCGCCAGCGCTGGCGTCTCCCCACGGGTCCAGGCGAATACGCTCACTGCGTTCATCGCGCTGTTCAAGTTCTTCTACAACGGCTGCGTCGGTGGTGCTTCGTACCCCGTGGCCACCGAGGTCGTCAGTACGCGCCTGAGAGCCTGGACCGTCGGCAGCGCCACAGCGATAGGATACCTCCTGGCGTGGCTTGTGAGCTTCTGCTCGCCCTATTTCATCAATCCCGCGGAATTAGGCTTGGTAAGCAGGAATCATGTAGAGGGCAAACAAAGATCACCATTTGTTCCCCCTTTATGCCCCTGTCGAAATGGCTATGCTGTGGCAGGAACTGACAGACTTCTTCCATCTTAGGGCGCCCAATATGGCTACATCTGGGCGGGCAGCAACTTCGCCTGTGTCATATTCTTTTTCTTTTTCATGCCAGGTAAGTCAGCACAGTCCGGCCCCTGAGTATTGAGGACGGCGTTGTCGTTATCAGACCGCGTCAGTCCAGCCGGTAAACTGACTCCCGCTGTAGAAATGAAAGGCCGCTCCCTGGAAGAACTCGACGAAATGTTCCTGAACCGCGTGTCGGTGCGCAATTTCCGCAAATACGTCTGCCATTTGCGTGAGGATGTGGAGAACGACGTGCTAAGAGGCAAGCTTGGGGGTGGAGACGATGAAAAGGTCGTGGCGGTGAGTCATGCGGAGGAGGTGGATGTCGGGACGCGTCAGAGACAGAGTCAGGATGGAAGCAAGAAGGATTAGTAGATATGATATATATGGGGTTGGTGGGATGTGCAATGTAGAACAAGAACAAGCGCAGGGAACCTTCTACAATACAAGATGCCATGCCGTGCACGTCGTGCTATGGAAATACTACATGTGTGTGGACGGATACATCCATCTCTGCGTCTGTCTCTGTCTCTGTCGCCTCCCTCCCCATGCACAAGAGGTACAGTCTCCGCCACGACAGCAATAGAATACTTCGGCATACACAGTACATTTCTCGTCGGTCTTACCCGGGCGAACCAGAACCCAGACCTCAGCTTGTCCGTACTGTCCAGTCTCGCGCAGTGGACGTGTCTTTCACCGACCAACACGGGAAAGTATAGTCAACTTGAAGCTCACGTCGCCTAGCTTGCTAGTGCTGCTGGTGCTGGTGCTGGTGCCGGTGCTGGTTCTCCTGCTTACACTTTCCCCTATGCAACACACGCCTCGCCTCGACCTCGAGCAATACACTCGAACTCGAGATCGATGCCCTCGCTACGCAAGATCATCCGGGCAGCCGACAAGAGCTGGGCGAGCTGAACAGCGCCGGACCTGGCACCTCGTCGAGATTTTGCGTCGAAATGCACAAGTGTCACGTAGGACGACGCCAGAAAAAAGATAGAACTATCCAGACACGACCTCCCTGCCTCTATTGAAGTATTGGACGGATATTCATCCATGCTACCACGCTACCTATCCCTGGCATCAACATTAACCCCGTCAGGGCTCTCGCATTGTCGTTGTTACAGTAACCCTAGCCAGGCCCTGCAGAGTTTTCCACACGCTCCACACCCTCCCGGACCTCGTGCCTGGCGAGGAACGGTGATTGTGGCATTTTCGAGTAAAGTTGTCCCCCATCCCCTTACAGCCGCCACCAAGGCTGCGGTGATGCATGAGAAAACGGTCAAAAGGTCATTAAATGCATTACACCCTCACGAAAACCGGGCTGTGTAATTGAGACATAAAGCTGCAACCTGTTCAGCCTGTTCTTGGAATACATACCGACCGACCTGCTTGGGTGGATCCGTGTTTAGTATTCTAGCGGCCTGTTTCCTCAGCGTCGCCATCTCCCGCCATGGCCCAGAACAGATACCCACGCCGGCAGGATTTACAGTACTCGGGGATCAGCAGTCCGCTCTTCCCCATGTCCTAGGAAAGGGGACCACCTCGCGCAAGTTATTGACGCCCGTCAAGTACGCGACTAGGCGATCAAATCCCAGCCCGTAGCCTCCGTGCGGACTGCTTCCAAATCGTCGGAGGTCTGCATACCACTTCAAGTTGCCCAGGCTTTCTCCGGGTTGAAGGAATGGATAGCCATTTCCGTTGCCGTTGCCATTTCCATTTCCATTTCCGTTGCCGTCCCCGTTGTCATTGCTGCCTGATGTCGTTTCCACTTGCTTCAAGAGTCCCTTTTCACGCATGGATTGAATGAGCTGCTCTAGCCTGTGCTCCCTCAAGCTCCCGCCGACGGTCTCGCAGTACCCGAATGGAAGGAGAAGGTCGAAGCACGCAACTGTTTCCCGACTGGGATCTCCGGCTGTGTTTTCTGCATGTGTAATCGCGGAGGAAGGAAGCATATAGAACGGCTTGACGGCCTTGGGGTAATGCGTCACAAACACCGGCTGGTCGTCTGCAAGGTTGGCCACTACCCAGCGTTCATGTTCGAGTTGTAATCCCTGGCCCCAACGAGGTCGATGGACGAACAGCTCTCCGTTGCTCGACTCGTACGCTTTCTCGAGTGCGACCATGACCGACGTGTAGTCCAGGACGTGCCAGTGGCCGAGCAGTTTCTTCCATCGGACGGCTAGATCGACAAACTCTGCGTCGGTGGATCGATGCTTCTGATCCGCGTAGTATTCGAGGAGCTCCTTGCCCGTCTGGTGGGACTGGAGAGAATGCACCAGGTGTTTCACGAGATTTTCCACCCGTGCAATCAGCCCCTCGAACGACACGTGTCGATACTCGGCCTCGAGCATGTAAAACTCGGAAAGATGTCGGGGCGTGTCGCTCTCTTCGGCGCGGAATGTCGGCGAGAATGCGAAGACGGCCCCTTGCTCGGCGGCATGCGCCTCGAGATGCAACTGTGACGAGACGGTCAAGTATTTCGGCTCCCGGAAGTACAACCTCTGCTGCTCCTTGGACGCTGCCTCACTTGCCCCGGGCGTTTGGCCATGACTCTGTGGCGAGATGGTGAAAGCCTCGCCGGCGCCTTCGCAGTCCGAGGAGGTGATGAGAGGCGGCAGCACTTGATAGACTGGGTTTCGGGCGTGGGAGAAGAAGGAGCTGATGGAAGAGATCAGGTGGCTTCGAGTCCGGTTGACTAGCGAGTGGAACGCGGTGCGCATACGTAGATGGGGCACGGTTCGAAGGAAATCCGTCGACATGGACTGTTTCTGGATGGGATTGTCCTAATCGTCGCAAGTAAGAAACCAGACCGCGCCCCTACGAGCCGGGAGTTCAAAAGGCTATAGACATACAGAGGTATTGCCTTCGCCTATTGTCTCGATATCCTCAACCCTCAATTCGTGGCTCTGCCCGGCTCCTTGAGACGGGATCCATTTACCAATGAGCGCGACATATGCTCCGTTCGTTATGCTGAACCCGCACGTCAGATGTTTCCCATGCTCTTTGAATCGCATCTCACGTACTCCTTTGCTAGCTGCGGATCTGGAAACACAGCTTGGATGTTCGCCAGTGTTGAGCCATCGCCGATCCGAGCAAAAGCGACCTTCTTTTGTTTCCTGATGCTGCGAACAAGGCCCGTTACTCTGATTGACTTGTCGAGCTGGCCTCCGTCGCCATTTACGGGTCCTGCTATCAGTCTCTCATGAGGGACGGTTGGCGGCCTCGATGTTGTGTCCGCTGTCTTCTGGTCATGAAGGCTTCGGACGCCCACCGATCGAACGGAAATTTGAGTTCGGTGAAAGGACAACCTCAGGTACAGAGGACGAGGAAGGCATTCGTCTGTGAGACGCAGCGGCGACTTCAAAGTACGCCATAGCATCACGCACACACGGGTCAGTAGCAGCAGGCCGGCGAGGATGTTCACGGCGATGTCGAAAAAGTTCCGCGCGATCTGAGCAAAGCGACGCGATCAGGCGCGGAACGGCAAAAGATTCTTCCGAGCCCATTCTCTCTATGCGACAGTATCACTGACATGGCTCAGCGAGTACATTAGCTATGCACTCATGGTGTCTAACTCAGTGCGGGCATGGCTCTGGATACGTCCTCTTCAAGTACCAATAAATGCATAATCGTCCCGCGGGTCATGATTCTTTCGTCGAAGCTCCGCCTCCCGGTACTCTGATCCCAGTCAGTGGCCACCACCATGTGCCCTCCCCCTTTAGTATTCAGTTCGTCCTGATTTGCATTTGCTTCTCTCTCTTCCGTCCAAGCCTTTGGTGTCATCAAGGTAAAGCATACCCAGCCCTGTGCCGCTGTCGGCCTAGGAGCAATGACGAATGGGGCGCATTGACTGCAGAGAGACGCTCGAGCTCTTGGTCATAGACAACAGCATGCAGGAGACAATGGATTAAATACAAACCGTCGTCGCCAGATGTCTGAATCGCCTGGTCATAGTAGACATATCCATCAGCATCGTAGCCACGAGTATCGGAACAACCAACACGAAACGTCAGTGTAATGCCTTCGATTACGAGAAACTGAGCATTCAATGACCCCTCGTTGCTCTAGTGTCGGAACGGAGCAAGAATGGACCTCGCCGCACACAGGAGGTGGTTGTTTTGCATTCCACATTCGCGTGCAAGTGATGGGATGTAACTGGGAGCCATCGGCGAGCCATTGATGAATAAGGCCAAAATTGATCGCCTTCGATATCCGCCGACCACCAAGAGCGCATTTTGGATCGCCCAGATCCTCCTGTAGACTGGTCAGGCAGTCGCCTCGATCCAGGACTGAGTCTTTACCCGATGGGTTGAGAAGAGGCCCTGCATGGGAATTGGGACAACCGTCTCGTCGCGCCGTACGACATTGGCTCCGGGTGCTGGCGAGGCCTGCAGGGGCAACCACAGCCTCACCAGCCACAATCAAGCTCTCGATGGCTCTGCCCCAAGTGTCTGTCCAAGGAAGCTGGGACAGTCGACGCTTTGCTAGAGTTCGCGGGGCTGTAGCGGCAATGACGGCACTGCATCCGAGGCCGAACGAATATCAACCAAAGGGAATGTTCTGGAGCTCTACTTTCTGCGGGCATGCGGCCCACTCCCTGGCATCCCAGCGTGTACGGCTGGAGCAGTGGGTGAAGACGAGAACTTATCTTCGAGTGTGTAGCCGTGATTCTCAACATACGACCATCAGCTGAGATGGAACAGATAACCGACCGTGCCCGTGAGTATAGAACTCCAGAAGCCTCCCGCTGAGCACCAATGCATGAGGAGCTTCGGAGAGCACAGATCAAGGACCATGCCCTCCGGATACCGCAATACGGCGGAGAACCAGATGATCCCTTCTCCATGGCTCATGCTTCGTGTCACTGAATCCATCGCAGCGCAACCTGACGGGATAGGTGGGCTCGAAAACAGCAGGTGCAAGGTACGTACGTGGTGCTTCAGAACCGATCCCTGGTCTCTTTCTCAGTTCGGACTATGGTTGAACGCCAACCGGTGGGTGAGTAACACTTTCCACATACAGTAATTGGGATTCCACTGGCGAGGTTGCTTGCTTTATGCAGCTTAGTCTACGTGATACTCGTGAGGGCCATTTTGCACCTACTCCATCGGGAAAGTTCCGTGATCGCACGAGCCCACGGTGATTTGATGTTGCCCCCTTCGGCCGGGGGTCGCTGGCACCTGGGCATGGGCGTGGGCATGCACACCGGGATATAAACCCAAGGTCGGACCGTGAGGGACAAGACCTGTGGAAATGTCCTGTTCGACTCTCGCGAACCGACAGCCTGGTAAGCTTTGTGTGTGAGCAGTCCGGCATCAGCCTCTGAGTCGGCATTTCTTTTGGATACACAGAGAGAGTGACTGGCCTTCTGACGGACGGACAGACAGCGTGGCCGCGGCCATGGCACTGTGCCCCTGCGTGCACTGCGCATCATTTCGTGCCGCAGCCTCATCGCGGCGACGAGTCGAAGGATATAAAGACGACCGTGGACACGAGAGCGGCGGATTTCTGCTCCATGTCATCGCCATCAAGAGCACGAACAGAACAGCAATTCGAGAACGCACACGTACTCCGCGAAGGGATTGTCTGCCTCAATTCGAAGATTATCGGAGGTTCCTGACCACTCAACTTGAAGCACACAGTATACGTCAACGACGCGATGCACGTCTCGGCCGGCGCCTCGGCCGTACTCGCGCTTGCCATCGGTATCAGCATGGCGATCCACGAAGCAGTACGTTCAGCAGAACTCTCGCCTAAACAAATCAATACTAGGCTAACCTAACCGTCTCAGCCAACACCGTTGTCCGGCCTCTGACCGCAAGCCGACTCTTGGACCCTCGTCGAAGACGGCCCTCAATACATGTTCAACCTCATCGTCCCCGACGGCGCCGGCACCAAAGGCGCCTTCACGTTCGGCACACCCGTCCTCGGCGCTCTCCTCTCCACGCAGCTAGGGCTCGCAATGAGCAATCGGACCTTCCTCGACGTCCAATGTATCTTCACCGCCACGGCCGTGAAGTCTGACCATAGAGGATCATCATTGTGTGACTTGCACACCAAAGTAGGCAGAGGGACGAGAGCAATACTGGGGAATCACCCGTGAGTCTGAGGACGAGTCCCGCCACGTGTGTGGTGTGACATTTGATCGAGGTTCCAAAGTATGAAGGAGGAACACTTCCTGACTCATTGAAAGGATCGATTCGGCGACGCTTACGTTTTGGTTAAGTTCGCTGTGGTTGGTACGGTACATACCTTGGTCTCTATAATTTGATTCTGTCATTCGTTTAGTCAAATCCGACCAATCCCTGTCTGCTTCACCATCATGCTGTGTTCGGAAGACTACGCCAGGCATTTATAGTGCAGAAGCCGTAGACAAGCAATACTGTGTAGTACGGACTCTATAGTATGGCCCGATGTCGTGGAGGTGGGCACTTCCATCTCGAAGAACCCAACGGCCGTGAGTCCAGCAATGGCGTCTTGATGAAAAACTCAGAATCCGAGCGGCGATCAGACGTTGGTGAGAAGTAACGCTACTTCAGCATTGCTCCTACTGGTATGTTGACTGAGGAAGTATGCCCACTCAATCTTCTCGCCTACTCGTGGATGCAACCGTACAAATTGATCGCAGACATACTGACTGCCCTTGGGGAACACATGTGGCCAGACTCTAATCTCCATGCCTTCAACCCTCCCACTCATCGCTAGCACAGAGATGAAACCTTGCCTGAAAGAAATATCGCCATCATAAGAGATCGTAACTCATGCACATACTATGCAGTGACCCTCCTCTGAACCCTACAGACCGGTGGCGCCGAATTCGATGCGATGAAACGCTTGACTTTTTTCAATGACTTCCCGCAATGCAATAACAACTGACCTTCTCCGAAGGCGCATGGCAATATTGGTTCCCCGGCGTCTAGACCTTGGCAAACACGCGATCCAGCTTGCTTAGTGCTCTCTTGTCTTCGCGGAACCCCAACTTCTCACTCGGGATGTCTTGTGGAGGCGCGCCGTTCTTCGTTCCTCCCGGACTCGTGCTCCCTTGTCGATCCGCTTCTGACTCTGATGCTTTTTCTGCGGGAGGAACATTTGTGTTGATGTTGTGGACAAGCGCGTTGATGGTAGGGGCTTGGCTGGCGCTTACTGCAGTCGTGTCAGGAGGCTGAGCGGTCGACGTGGTTTCGTCTGCTTTACTAGGCACGCCGTTCGCTCGCGTGTCGTTTCCATTCGCGGTTGCTGTCAGTCTGGGGTCGATCTGTAGTCCCGAACCAGCATTCTCAACGGGGTTTTCGGGCGCCGGGGCCATGGGAGGTGGCGCAGGATTAGACTGGTATGCGATCGGCGGCTGCGTTATGGAATACGACGCTGGCGCAACCTGCCCCGAGCTCGCAGGTGGCGGCGGAGGCACTGAACCCCGGGACTCGGAGTTCCGCAAGGGGCGCTGGTCGTAAGATGATGGCGGCGCATGACTCATATGCAGAGCGTGTGGTGAATGATAAGGAGCCGTGCCGTATGCCAGCGGAGGTAAGCCGGGATGGAGGGGATAGGGTTGAAGGTGGTATCCGGGGGGTGGTGTGTGCATCGGACTGATGGGGTAGATGTAAGCTGCCGGGTGAGGGATGTAGCCGGGTGGGAGGTACGCTGGTGGTGAAGCCGGACCTGGTCGGTGATATCCCGGTGCTCCAGGACTTACCACATATCCAGGCGCTCCAAGCATGGGGGAGCGGGTGACAGCAGGCACGGATGCCTGATCGTTGATGGTTGATTCTGGGTACATGCCTTTGGCCGGTGTGATGCTGGCCAGGCTGGGATCAGTACTAGGTTGCCGCAAAACTTGGGCAGTCGGATGAGACCGCGAGTAGTAGCTGATCAGGTGGAGATGCTGGCCAGTTGAAGTCGTGATGCTGAACGACTGCTTCATAAGCCCGTCAGGTTTGTACCGGTACCCATCGGGGCCCTCTTCCCCGTCGCCGTCCTGCGAAGTAGCTTCGTTTCCGCCCTCGGGCGTCTTTGCGCCGCGGTTTGCGGTGTTGGAATAAGAGTTTCCGCCTCGTTTCCCCTCCATCTCCCGGTATGTCAAGAAGCTGCCTGATACGCGGCTCGCGCTCCAGCTCTTGCCATCGGTCCACCTCCGCATGCCGGCTTCTCTTTCATCCCAGACAAAGACTGATCCCGATCTGATCGACTGCCGCTCCTTCTCGGATAATCGTCGTTGTACTCGAGGCAGAATCCCCATTCTGCAGGCTTCGAAGAGAATGATGGCGTCCGTTGGGGTGCGGACCAGGCCGTTGTATGTCTCCATAGCCGCGCACAGGAGGCAGCAGAGCGGCCCTTGGAGAGCTGAGTGTGGATGGTGGATTCAACGTTGCGGCGTTGATTGCGGCGGGCTGAATGCGACTGTGGAAAACACTTCAGCTCGCCGCGTACATTTATGGCTGACTGGCGACCTTCCTCGGTCAACTGCAAGGTGCGATCCCGCGTGCTAGACCTGCTGTTTAGGCGCCACGTCGGGGACAAATTTGCTCGTTCTCAGGATTTCTTTACAAGTTCCAAACGTGGAGCGAAGGTGAAGGTGAAGGTGAAGGTGAAGGTGAGGGGTATGGGACTCGAGTGTCTCGACGTGAGCAAGTATTCAGAGGGAGGGACTGTAGCAAGAATGACTCTAATAACCCAGTCCCACAGACCAGACAGGAGACAAGAAATGCCGGGAAATTCAAACAAGACTTTGACAGAGGAGAGGCGCGGAATGGGGCGTCTGTGCCATGCAAAATAAGGCTTGTGGAAGGGAGTGTTACGACTTCGGCTCTGGGCGGACAAGCCTTTGGTTATTTTGTACCGCCGATTTGAGAAACCTTAAGGAAGGAGTGGGAGGAACTCGCGTCGACCTGGTGCCCCGTGGTGGGCCCCGCGGTGCTTTGCCTTGCCTATCCCAGGTGCCCGCTTCCCCTGCGGGTCAAGCTTGGGCACTAGGCTTATGCTTAACCCGGCGCCCGCAGCGCTAGCCAAGGGCCGCTGAATGATTGATCGGCCTCGCTGCAAGCGAGCCAGGTGTGCTCCCGCAGCACTCCCCAAAACCGATAACCATGAGGGTAACTCTAATCCCGCAGATTCCACCGACGTAGTTTGGGCAGAGACGATCGGCGGACGTGTGCTGTACTGGCATGCATCAGAGGCCGGTCGCTCGACGAGTCCCGAGGAAGGCATGCAGCTCGGCGTGTCCACTGCTGTGGCAAGAATCCCTTGGTCCCGCGGCGTCTGCCTAAAAGAAGGGAAATTAAACAAGCTTCTTGGGTCTTGGGATTTCTTGGGTGGCCTTGGTATCTCGTGTCTGCGAGCCAATAATAAATTGCGTCCAATTTTCGTCCACAACCAGGAGCCGGTCCAAGTCAAGAACGGAATTTCGATCGTGGCATAACGCCTTGGACATTTTTCTTAGTCAAACTATTTCCCTTGACCGTCCTTGGCGGCTGGCACATCCGGAACGGGCACCCACCGAAGTCGATCGCGGTCTGCACTTCTTCAATTTTCATCTTATGGATGAAGAGGATTGGCTTACTGCTGCCCCGGTACAGGATGACGAAGAGCCTGGGAGAAAAAAGAAGTGTTTGCCTATTCTAAGATCTCACAAGTCTTCACATCTTGGCTACGAGGAAACCTCCTTATCTGGGGCCCAAGACCGACCCATCAACCCGAATCCTCGTCTAACCAGTCAGCCACGATTTTGGAACGGCCAGATCGCCTCTCGATAAGGACAAGAACTTGGCAAGAGGCTAGCAAGACGCCAAAGGTCTTGGTGCTCTTGGAATTCTCTTGGTGTTTTTAGTCTAGACGACCCACGGGCTGACCGCCCACTCTGACTCGTTAATGGTTTTGCTGGGCGCCTCGGTGTTTGCGTAACCATGTGTCCTGGCGTCGATGGCGCCTCTCCCTGGAATGCTTGGTCTCCTATCCGGTGTGGAGCGTGAAAATCCACCTTCTCTTGGACACAGGCTGAGTTTCCTTCCTCGCAGCGGGAGTTCAGCTGTCCAGGCGTAGAGTATGATTGCCGCAACCGCGCCCTTGCCCTCTGAAGGCTCATTTGGCTGAGATCCATCTGGGGCCCTGCCCGCAACGAAGACCTTAGCTTATGCTTAAGCGTCATCTTAAGCATGATTCAAGCCACCAAAGTCAAAAATGCCTGGCTTCCAAGCCAAGAAGCTTTTGGTCTGCTGGTGCACTTGGCGTTCTTTGCGCCCTTCAGATCATCCAACCAGCGATCAAGAGAGCCGAGCGAGCTTACGTTTGCAACCCCCCTTCAAATGCCTGGTCCTACTCGCACGGTTAGGGAGTATCGTTCCCCTGCGACCTCGGTAGATAGATGGACCCCCGTTTCCGTACTATCAAGGCCGGTCCTTCCGAGCTCACCGGTATTGGTCCGGATCGAAATCTTTGGCAGCGACTTCCTCCGTACAGAGTACTGAGTGACATTGGTGGTTGCACGTCCATACTGGGGACGAAGATGACCAGACCGGGTCTAACGGGCAATAATGGAGTGGGGACTGGCCGTGCATGAATTCGCAACGTGCCTTGCACCCAGAGCTTCTTTAGTCCGAGTCCACGGTACTGTCTGCAATATGTACACAGTACGGAGTACTCTGCAGCCGCTTGTGAACAACCGAGTGCTGAAACATAGCTCTCAGCTCTCAAGAGCCACTCAACCAAGCACCATTTCAACGTTATGGCCTGTGCAAGATGCAAGGGAGGCTACAAGATGTAATGTACTGTATATAGACATGTACCGTCTCCTTACTGCCCCATATCGACTGCGGCGTCCGTCACGCAGGAGCCGCGAGAGTAACACCTCGGGCCGTCGGATAGGATAACGCGATCACACACCCGCACGCTCCATACTCCATCTCCCACAACATCTTCGGGACTCGTGACAGGTGAATGATAGACTTTGGCGAACCCCCTCTCGAGCACTTGGCGGGCAGAAGGGTGGGTGGCGGTAAACATAACGACGTTCACCACGAGTACCTACTGTAGGTCAACCACCCACCACTTTCAAACGAGTGGCCGATCGGTCCTACATTGCATGTGTATGAGCAGCCAGTTGAACCACGCCACGCCCCCCTCCGCCCTTTTCATTGCATGCACTCGGATGAGCACAGTCCAACCTCTCCTGTCGTCGACCCTTTTCCACCAGAGTTGGAGGTGCGAAACTTGCGCCGTTTTGCAAATCGGACCACATCCTCGGATGTATCGCTTGGTTCGGACTCAACTCATCACAGCAAGTTTCCGTTGTCCCTAGAGCTCATTCGACCGTTCTGCACCACGCCGGACTACAGTATCTCACAGTGGCAGTGGAGGAAGGGCTTTCCAACAGAGTTGTTAAACGAACAGTGTGTGAGCGTTTCGAGGACGGTGCCCCCACACATGCGCAGCATTCTACGAAGATGGTGGTGGTAATCATGTAGCGATTAAGCTGGCCACCAGTAAGCCTCAAGCAGGAACTACAGATTGATCTCGTACTTGCAGTTGTGCCGCGAAGATTACCAAGCGATATCCACGGTAGGATACCTGACGTGGGTACTGTAAGTGGAGGTTTTGAACCATAAGAGCCGAGCAGGTCCAGAGGAGGAGTAGACTCGCATCTCAATCTACAGTAGCCTGTGTGAATAACAATAGTTGAAATCCGTATTCCATTCTCAGTATTACCTGGGTCTTCACCACGCAATTAGGGGTGAACTTCTCTATCCAGAGGAGCGGCTATTGTAATTACTTTTCGTCCAACGACCCGTTACGCACCTGTTTTTGGGACTCTCGGTATCGCCTCAGAGAATCTGTCAATAGTTGCCCGAACGAATCAACCCAAGCATGATTACGCGTTCCCATGACGGAAACTCCTTGGAGATGGTGATTGCCAAAGCCAAGTTCGCGTCTTGCTGAGGGGCCAGCTGGCTCGGTGCTTACCAACCGTCGCCGCAATATGCAAGGCGAAAGGCGGACAATTTTATGAAATCAAAAACGGCTTCCATGCAGAATATCGCACATCGTCCTCATTCCTTCACTTGTCCCATTTTCGTTCTGTCAAGGCCCTACGCCGTTCTTCTCCTTACTCTCACAGTCGCTGTCAACGGCGGGACCAGACTTGTTCCGATCCATTTACTGGGAGGCCGCTCATCCAAATGCTCGAACTCATACTTGGTCAGCATATACGCCAGCAGTAACTTGAGCTCATTGGCGGCAAAGAAACGTCCTGGGCAGGCGTGCCTTCCGTGGCCGAAGGGGTGATAGGTGGGCGAGGTGCTGACGAAGGAAAGATTTGCTTTCTTGATGTAGCCATCCGAGTTGCTGTTGTTGCGTTGGTGACTTGTGCCCGTCGCGGTGTGTCCGGGCGAGCCTTTCTCGTCGGAGCTGTTTTCAGATACGTTCGGCGATGATTCGCGCTGGACCGAAAAGCGGAATGGATCATATGTCGCTGCATCTGGGTAATGCTCTGGATCGTTATGCACGCCGTTTGTGGGCACGGAGACATAGCTTCCGTATGGACAGAAGGTGCCGTTGGGAGCAGTGATGCCCTCCGGTACCATGACTTTGCGAGCAAGTCCAGCTCCCAGGAAGGAACCTATACGTGAAGATTCTCGCAGTGTCGAGTCGGCCTTGTACATTTTTGCGAGGCCCGATTTTGTCCACACGCCATTGTCGGCGGCAACGACGGAGCAGGCTTCTTCGCGCAGGGCTTCGAGATATCGCTTGGAAGGGTCGGAAGCGACGAGGTCGAAGATGGCATTTGTGATGCTGAATGTGGAAGTGTGGATGGCTGCGAAGTTGACAGCGAGGAGTCTTTCGGCGATGATGTCCGGGTCGCGTTCGTAAGGGTCGGGGCTATCCCTCGCTCGTCGAATCGACCACTGCAGGAAATCATTCGGTTCAGGATCGCCGATTTTCTTCTCCAGCTCGCCGTTTTGGCCGTCCAGCAGTCTCTGGCGCCGCTCGATCTCAGGTCGGACAAGACGCGCGAAGGCTTTTGTGTGACGTCGATTTGGTCGTGTGATGACGAGAGAAGCAAGAGGGCGCAGGAATTCAGGGAACGGCCTCAGCAGGACGGAGGAGATAGGGACAGCAGAGGCGAATCCAATGCCATGTTCCAGAAGGGCCTTGTTCCGACATAGCGGTAGGCCCACGAACACGCGGTTGCTTGTCCGGGCAATGATGAGCTTCATCGTCTCGAAAGGACATATTTCCTTCCACTCGGTCGTGTCAGTGCCCCAGATGTCGTCGAATGCAGTCGCCAACTCATCCATAATGTCGGTGGTGAGCGCTCCGAGTTGACGGGTGAGTTCACTTCTGATGGTCTCATGGTGCAGGGGCTTATCCACAACGACTGGGTGGACAAAGGTATAGTCCGTCTGAAGAAAGTCCTTGTGTGGCTCGTCTACGCTAAGGACGGTGTCGGGTTGATTGATGATCCATGTTATTAGCGACGCCGGCAGGATGATTTCGTCGCCGTTGATCTTGGCTATAATGCATGACTGATCCTTCTTTGAATACTGCGAGAGGTTAGCGAGACACATAGGCCATTACCCGAGGCACAAACGCACCTGTTGATAGGCTTGGTGAATGGCCTCTTTGTAATTGATTGTTGAGCGTATTCTGGCGCGCAGTGTCGAGAGCCACTCGCCTTCTCTGGCGTTGAGCCACGGCAAGTCTGGAAGACTCGGATTCCGCCGCCGCCGGGAGAACGCAAGACCAAGTACAACGATGAAGATGCTGGCCAGGACATAGGGCCGAAGAAGGTATCCAATCATGGCTGAAAGCAGCTGTGATTTGGGAAAGGTGCTGACATTCAGATTTCTAGGGCGGATCGCGCTTCTTTATGCTGTCCGTAGGGTGAACACTTGTAAGTGGTATGCAACGGCAAAGCCAGCTCCCGCGCGAAGCATCGGCAATATTGCGAGTGTCGAGAACGAGTTGAGGGCGGGACAATAACGAAGCCAGACTGGGGAGGCAGTGTTCAGGTATGCGCAGATCGCTTGGAGGGCGCGTCAGCAATGCAGCAAGTGCTGATGGCTTTATTGTGCGAGACGGACGACCTGTCACTACCAAACGAGGTAGGCGCAACGCATTTCACCCGGACGCTGCAATCCATCAACCTGCTGGCTTCCCGTGAAGGAGCGCATTATCGAACCACTTATCGGCATCACCAAGAGCCGCATTCGATCTGGAACAAAAGGAATTCGAGGCATCCGGGCATCTCGCTTCGCCCTTCGTCTTCTAGGCTCAACTTGCCCTTCCTGCCTGTATATCCACTTGTCCTTTCGCTTGGGATTGCTTGTCCGAGGCTTGATGCAGGGCTTGTGGAGATGATTGGAGTGATGGGCAGTCACAGATCGTGTTTCCAAACAGGAGGCGAAGGGGAGAAAAGCCGTGTGAAGCAAGAGCGCGATTACAAAACCGTGTCAAGGGACGGAATTTCCTGCGCATGAAACGCCTGAGCATCCGTGAGGCGTGTTTCAGAAGCTTCGGTGGGGAGCGTGGCCAACACCTGCGTCCTCGCTATGACAGTGGTGGCATATTATCGATGCGTTGACTCGCTTCGAGCATCGCAAGCAAACCGATGGCTGGAGGCGGTGGCACCCTGATCTGGACCACGCCTACCGAGCTGGAATGGACTGTGAAGATTGGGAATGGACTGCTTTCGGGGCGGAGCCTAGCCGGCGTGCCTTGAAGCCAGACCACAACCGGAGCCGTAAGACCTCGTAAACTAAACCGCTCTTAGAAGCACCTAAGAAGCACCTGGGGGCGCCAAACGTGATCACCCACCTATCGCCCAAAGTCCCTACTCCGTACTCCGTACTCGGCCCAGTTACTGTGGACGTAACTGTGGTACATTGTTTAGGCGCAGCCACAACCGACGGCAGCCACCACAGCCACAGCCACAGACACGTCAACCCGAGCGCAACGCGACATCCCCGCGCACACAAACACACACAAACAAATGCAGTGATTCTCTTCGAGTGCGACTTCCGCCAACAGACACGACTCTGCCGAGGTCTCGTTGTCATGCACGGTGAAGCCGGACACCACCGCGCCGCCAATGGCAGACCCACGACTGAATCGCATCGAAGGGACGTTGACATCCCTGCTCGAGAGCCTCATTCCTCCTGGTGCCGACCAAGATGACACCGAGATCGAGTTCCGCATTGACACCGCTATCCAGAATGCAAAAGAGATTGTCCTGAGCGCAGACAGTAGACTGCCTCCAGACACAAACCAGGCCCAAGATCTGATCAAGCGGAAGCTGTTGCGCGAAAATGCGTCTCCAGAGAAGGCCGCTCGGTTCAGTAACCTCTACTCGAGACTGCTCGCTATCCCGGTCCTTAACCAGAAATGGGCTATTCTCTATCTACTCTACAAGTTGTCCGACAACGCTCGCGCCGAACCGCCTCCTCGAAACCCACTGGTCGATTCCAATCAGCTCGCAAACATTCCACGCCGTCATACCTTGTCTCCGGGTAAGCCGTTTGTGGCAGATGAGGATGAAGAGGAGCACGAGCACGAGCACGAGCACGACGATGTCGATGCAATACCACCACAACCATCATTGCGCAGGGGCCGTGCTTTCTCAGCAAAATTAAGTCAGCCCAAAGCAGATGTTGAGGCGGCTGTAGAGGAGGATGGCCGGACACAACCGCCGGAGGCGGACCAGGAACAGCAACAGCCACAGCCGCAACAAGCAGCTCAAGCCAAGCTGAAAGCACGAGTATTGTTTCCCTCCGAATTGGATCTGCTCCGAGATTTACCCTTCAATCTTCAAGGCGTTTCCTCCGCGCATCTTGACTTTACCGACGCGACATGCCTCAAACTGCCCCCTACACTGCCGGTTCCCATTCTGTCTTTGCTTCATGCACTCGCTGAACCTTGTCTGCTGTATCGAGGGTTGGCAGAGTACGCCGCTGGTCAAGATGGAGGTCTCATTGATCAGAGTCTCCGTTCTGCCATCAACAACGAACTACGCTCCTATTTAAGTCTCGTGGCATCGCTGGAAACCGAAATCCGACAAGCCTTGGTGACTGTGCAGAATACCCAGGATCAGAAGTCCGTGCGCTTGACGGGTGTGACTTTGAAGAGGTGTCTGATATGGACCAGGGATGCGACTATGGGTCTGCGCCTCATGAAACTGATCGTTGAAGACTCAAAGCAGAAGCGAGGCGGCCAACTGTTGTCTCTCATCCACAATCTGTCCTCGTCCCATGGTGATCCCTTCGTCGCCTCTTTCGCCGAGAAGATTCTGGCACAGGTGGCTCGCCCCTTCTACGAGATGCTCAAGCACTGGATCTACGACGGAGAATTAATCGATCCTTACCATGAATTTTTCATAACAGAACCAGATCCGAACGCTCAGCCGGCGATCGATCATAGGCACGTGGCTACCTCTGTTTGGGAGGAGAAGTACAAGCTCGACACGGCCATGGTGCCCTCCATCATATCTTCCGAATTTGCCAGGAAAGTCTTCCTCATTGGCAAATCCCTCAACTTCATCCGCAACAATTGTGGAGACTCCGACTGGGTGATCCAATACTCGAAGTCAAACTCGAGGTCTTTGGACTACGGGAACACCTCCAATCTCTCTCAGTCCATCGACGTCGCCTACCGCACAACCATGTCCCGCCTGACTAACCTGATGTCCACCAAGTTTGGCCTGTTTACTCACCTGACAGCGATAAAGAAGTACATGCTGCTGGCGCAGGGTGACTTTTTTGATCTACTCATCGAGTCACTAGCTCAACACCTGGATCGGCCGGTGAACTCCATGTACAGACACAACCTCACTTCCCAGCTCGAACACGCAATTCGACATTCTAATGCACAATACGACGACGCCGAAGTCCTGCGCCGGCTGGATGCGCGTATGCTTGAGCTTTCCAGCGGCGAGATTGGATGGGACTGCTTCACTCTGGAGTACAAGATCAGCGCCCCTTGCGATGTTGTCATCACTCAATGGGCCAACACACAGTACCTGAAAATCTTCAACTTGTTGTGGAGAATCAAAAGGGTCGAATACTCTCTCGCCTCAACTTGCAAACGCAGTATGACCGGGGGTCGAGGAGTGCTGGCTGCCGTCAGCGACAAGTTAGGCAATGACTGGAAGCGGTCACGATGCGTCGTGGCCGAGATGGTCCATTTTGTCAATCAGCTGCAGTATTATCTGCTCTTTGAGGTCATCGAAGCTAGCTGGAAAAAGCTCGAGGACGCTCTCCAGAAGCCCGAAGCCACACTTGATGATTTGATCGAAGCTCACACGACTTATCTCAACAACATCACCAAAAAGGGGCTTATCGGCCAACAACGGCATCCGGTCACTGGCCAACAAGAAGACAGCCTGATTGTGCAGGTACATCACATCTTGAAATGCATGCTCGCTTACCGCGAAGTCATCGATTCGCTTTACTCGTACAGTGTTGCCGAGTATACGAGACGGCAGCAGTTCAGTGCCAAGATAGAGCGACGAACCGCTCAAGGTAAATGGGGCATCACAGAGAAGGACGTACTTGGAGACTCGAGAGCCAGCACACCAACAGGCGGAGCACTTCTAAAAGGCGCACAGTTAGTCGCGGAAGAAAACGAACCTTCTCTTGCGCCATCGAACGTCAACCTGAGCACAACGGACGATGAAACTCATCTCAGCCTTCTAAGGTCAAGACAACTGAATCTGTCCGCTGAATTCAGATCGCGAGTGAGTATGTTATTGTACGACCTGGCTCATCAGCCAGACGTGGATCTACGATTCTTGGGAGTGGTGATGAATTTCAACGAGGTGTACCAGCCGATCAACCTTCGACGGCAGCACGCGAGACGTGCCCGGGAGAAGCGGGAAATAGAACGCAAAGCTCGAGAGGCCACGGTATCTTCCGAGGGTCCCAGCAATGTATCTATGGAGAAGGACCTGAGTAGCTCGAGTGTCAAGACCTGACGCACCCGGCAATCGACCTTACTTGCGACTGAATGGTTGAATAATCTACCGCCCAGCGAGTCGCCCTTCGAGACAGGCACCACCCGGACTCTTCTCGAGGAGAACTTCTTTCGACACTGATCAAACACATCGGCAGGCTTTAGAGCCCGCATCGTAGTCGAGGCAAGAAGCATCCTCCACGTCTTGTAGCAGCACCCCGAGCAGGCTCCAACGAGTCCGCTACGACGGGGACGATGACGGCAGTGAAGAAAAGGTCTCTTCTTCCATCTCGCTGCTCGACCATCTTGGTTCGGTTGTTCTGCCTATTAGAGCCCGGCTCAACCAATTCACACAGCATACCGCACCGCACGAAACGAATCATCATTCCACATGGGGAGTGCCGCATCCCATTTCCGGGGGATAGATACAGTATCATCTTCCCGTTCCATCCGGACAAACACCAAGCACGACAAGTCCTCACCGTTGTCCAGTGTGAGCGGCAGACATTATCCTTGTCCCCGTCTCTGGTTTTGTTCCCGCTCAATTGCAGACACGTACTGCTAGCTCGCCTAACGAAGTCTGATGTCAAGCAACCGAGACCTAGACAGCGCACGCCGTTCATCAAGACTGGTATGTAGCGTGTAGCGTGTAGCGTGTAGTATGTGGTATGTGATATGTGACATGTGATATGGTGCAGATGGAGCGGTCTGGCCTGTTGCAGTACAGTACGAGGACATCTACAGCGACAGCCACAGCGACAGCCACAGCGACAGCCACAGCGACAGCCACAGCGACAGCTATGGTCAATTACAGAGTTGCTCAACACGACGACATCCAATCCGAGCTCGTCGTCTAGCGCGTTCGGGAGCGACGGTATCGAAGTTTGGCGGGATTCTAATTTTGTCCCCTACCGCGCCACGCCACGCCACGCCACGGACTGCGAGGATTAGGCAGGCCTCAAATGGGCGAGATTGCGCTCAAGCTGTATACACGACTGGAGATGGTAGACCGTGGGCATGACATGGCAGGGCAGGGCAGGGGAGGCGAAGCAAAGCAGAGGAGAGCATAGAAGAGGAGAAGAGAAGAGAGCAGAGGACCAAACCGAGACATTGGGAGCATCTTCACAGTATACGGGTGCTTTCACCAGTCTCGCCACGAAGATGACGTGATAGACGCGACAGCCTTGAATGCACTGATCGAGAGCATGGTGTCTCTCTCTCTAATCGTCGGTGTCAAAACTTTTTCTCACCGTCACATCAGCACGTCCTTATCCTCTCTCGACGGTCAGAGGATTCAGAAACAAAGACCAAGACCAAGAACCAAGCACACGCGCTTCATCAGGAGATACCGTGACGAAGAGGATCGCGGTCGTCCGTAACGTTGCAATTGCCATTTTACCCTGCGCTTCATAATACATTAAAGGAAGAGCTCATGGTCATGGTCATGGTCATGGTCATGGTCATGAGCTCGAGTTACTGTATATACACATACACGTCCATGTCATGAACACTCCGTACCGTCGGCACAGATTTCTTGGCCCTCTGTCTCGTAGCACCCAAGATCGCTAAATTCATTTTTCCAAATCATTGAGATCAGTCAATCAGTCAGTTCGCATGTCCTCGGGTCCGCGATGGGCTCGCGTCGCCATCACTACTGCGTGCGTGAGAAGACGAACTATGCAGATGGTCAGGCCGCCTAGATATAATGCTCCAGGGCATGGATCGGGTCCGAACATGGCGGCGGGGCTTTCCAGCATTCTGTTCCGACGCTGTCCGATCGCGGGTGGCTTTTCAGGTGGAAAAAAGCATTTCAAGTTGCGAGTCGTTATGAACTATATGCCGTAATTTTGGTATCGTGGAGTCAAGGGCTGCTGTACGCATGCATACCAGGGCGGTGCTTGACCTATTACCCCGTCATGTGAGGAGAGTACCTCCCGGACTGAACAGGTAGTGGTGAGGGTTCGATTTCCTAGGTCGTCTCCATACTGGCCAATGGAGAATGGAGAGGAGGGGCTGAGGGGCTGACCACGATACGGGGAGGAGAGATGCAAGGAGCACCAATGTCTGCTTCAATCGTCGCCCAGGTCGTTCCTCCATCTCACAGCGTCTTCGTACTTTTTGTCCTCCGGTATAGGGGAGATGGTGGAAGGAGAGTCATCCGACGGCGTGACAGGACCAGGCGACGAGACACATTTTGGTGCTGTGGAGGACGCTGAAAGCAACGACGCCGCTCGCGGATTGGTCCCGCCCTGCGTTGATAGGCGTATCGCTCGACTCAGACTCAGCCGCGGTCGAGGCCTGCCCGAGGTCCTTGTCTCGGAGGGATCGGTACCGCTAACGTCGCTGGTCTCGTCGAGTATGCCTGCCTGTGTCGCTGGTGAGAAGCCGAATTCAGGAGGAACTTCTGTCAGAGGAGATGCTAGGGAAGATATTCGAGATGTCATGGTCATGGTCCTTCCTGGTGAAGCAGGGTAATGTAGGATGGGATGTTGTGAGGTTGATGAAAAGGTTGAATTTGCATGTGTGAAGACACTGTTTGCGGAAGATTGCATCTCGTCTGCATGGCTGGGTCTCGGGTGCATTGATGGAGATACCCAGGAGCGCAGTGCGCGCCAGCGTATTGTCGGGAATTGGCTGGTTGGTGAGGTCGTGGAAGGAGAAGTGGTCAAGTTCTTCTCAGGCTCGCAGAGTATCGGTGATGGCCCTGTGTCCATATTGCCGACGCCATGGATTACACGTCCACGTCGTCGACTGACCAAGCTCCGGATCTCGCATTCCTTGAGCTCTGGGGTAACGGCGCCGGGACCCAAGTCTCGCTTCATAGCTTCGACAAGTGTAAAACTTGAGCGGTAGATCCCGCCCGTCGAATTGAGGCGAGAAACTTGGTCCTGGGAACTGTGGAGATGTGTATACAACCACAGCGCATAGGTCCCCACGGACCATATGGCGAGTAGCAGAGAGGTGGAAAACAAGAACAGGAACGAGAAACCCCAGTTGTGCCATTTAGAATAGCGACACGTGGCGTTGTCGAGGACGTAGGAGAGAGAATAGGTTTCATCGTCGTAAACCCAGAAAGTGTTGTCTGTGAGTTCAGACACCGAGGAGAGCGAACCTTGAGCTGGCGGCGAGGACATCGAAAAGGTATTGAGGTACGTTGACAATGTGGAAAGTGCGGTTGGCGAGTAGGAAGTGGTAATATCTAACGCCGGGGCAGCAAGCTTGTGGGTCGTCCCGTTGAAAGCAATCGTACTTTCTGTATGATTCTTGGCTTGAAGCCCGTAGGTGCTCACGTATTGCACAATATGCCAAAACGTTGTGCAGTTGGCCGGGACATACTCCCAAGGCACCTCCCCAATGCCGTCTGCATTGCCGTCCTCGTTCTCGTCCTCGTCGTCACGTCGGCTGGGAGGGTTTGCCGCAGCGAGATACCTTTTAGCAAAGTACCTCCCACTGTCGCCATCCTCGTCGTCATCGTCGTCGCGGAAGCCGCTCTGGACACAGATATCTCCCGTAGTAATGAAGAGCGGTCCAGAATGGCCAATTCGCTCGGCATCATTGACGGCGAATTGAACTACTTGAAAATTGGACCACAAGACTGATTCATTTTCGTGGTTTGGCATCACTGCGTTGATGTTGCTGCTGTAACCCGACATGGCAGTGATCAGAGAGGAAAAGCAGAGAACGAACAGCGAGCTCAAGATGATCCAAACCATGATCAACCTCGCCTGCCAGCCCCGGTTCGTCAGTAGATCTCCAGCTAGTCGAACTGTCCTGACCAAAGTGGGAGGTACAAATGCCAGGGACTCGAAAGTGTTGTAGGACACGGGCGCTTTCACCATCGCCAGGGCCAAGTATTGCGACGAGACCTTAAACGTGACGAATGCCAGCAGAGCTTGTCCCCCCCGTCCAACAACTATGTCCCAAACAATATCGATCAACTTTGCCGTCGAGAAAGCCATTTTGCCCCAGGAGACCGTGATGTAGAAGAAGCCCTCCGGATCCCAAAGGCCCAAGGTGGGTTCGTCCAGAGGCGTAAACTCGCCATTGAAATTGCAGTGTGTAAAAGAATTCGACACCCAGTTCTCTGCTTCAAAGGCGTACCACTCCGGGACTTTGACGACGAGGGCGAGCGCAACGATCGGCAGGGAGAAAGCGAGGAGTACAATGACATGTCTCAAGGCAGGAATGGCAACTGCGTGGCTTCGGCGTGACTGTTCATCTCCATCGCGATGTGTGGTATAGTTCTCGTTGACCCCGGTACCTGATAACCCTGTATTGGAGCGGTCCTGCTCGTTGTGCATAGCACTGGCTTGGCTCTTCCGGACACTCCATCTCCTTAGGTTGTTCCACGACCTTGGAGCAGAGTCTTGTGCTCCGTCCGAGATCTCTGGTGCGCCATTCACATGAGTCGGAGTTGCCGCCAACATTCTACTTTTTCGTGTCGCTTTCGACTTTTCCGTCGCCAGGCAGATGTCAAGCGCTCATTTCCACTCGCCCCAGGGCTCGAGCCCGACGATCGTAGGCAGGGTCTATAAGGCACTGGTTTCTCTCGTGTGAACGCATCGGAGGTCGATCACAGAGTGCGCCGAGCAGATAACACGGAGGATGTCAGCGAGGGCCTAGAATATGACAGATGCGCACGGAGTACCGACATGGTGGACCTGGGGCAGGATGCAGGGTCATGTCGGTTCTTCGGTTCTTTCGAAGCCATAGTTGAATATGGGAAGCAATGGGATGTTTGACCGTCGCTCAGCCGTCAGCGGGGTGAGTGAGCCTGCAGCAGGCTTGAGCTAGAAGAGGAAGCTTGACAGCGAGAGCCACAGAGGGCCCCAAGAGTGGTTAATCATGTCTAGAAAACAAAGACACGATTCGCCAAGTGAGCTGCAATCCGGGAGTTGGCCGGTGAGATGAAGTTGAAATTTCCCTGTGCGAGCCTCTTCGCCCCCCGAATGCGCACATGTCGCATGGTGTCGTCTACACAGTACTCCGTACAATCGAAAGGAACGCTTTGGGGCTGAAGACAAAGTCCGAAGCGTTCATGCGATACGCGCTGAATGGGAGAGGAGGTATCAAGCAAATGCGCAGATGCTGGCCGTTGAGGCGTGACAAAACGCCGCGTTGCAGCCCATCCTTTCGCTCGCCGTGACGTTTATGCGGAACCGAGACTCGACAGCAGGGGCGACGAATCGAGAGACCACACGGTCCCGTGTATTGGTGGTATGGTACCCTGTGTCCAGCGCATTATGATATTGACGAGGGCCAAAGAATACATGTTGCAGTCATCTTCTTGTAATAGCGCGCTTTCACCCGATAGCTCCCTGGGCTGTGGTACGCCATGCTATGCTGTGCCATGCCATGCCATACTATGCTATGCTATCCTCCAAAGCCGTGTCCATGCCCTGAATCGATGCGGTGTAATGGCCTTCACTGATGCTCATGCCCAATGTCGAAGCCGAGTCCCAACGCCGCGCTATGAAGACGACATTCAATCACAGTCACAGACTCGGGCACAGATTTCCAAGAGATGGTCGAGGCTCAAGTAACGAATCACCCAGCTGGACTGCAGGCTCATTACTCGGCGTCATACTCCTCCAGCTCCCGCTCCAGTTCTCGCGCTAGCTCGTCATCCGAGTCTTCCACCGCCTCGTCTTCACGCTCTTGTGCTTCTTCGGCCTGTCGTTGCTCGAGACGGATTTGCTCCTCTGTTGTGCCTGCTGTCGGTGTGTCGGTGGCCTCTGATTCGCGTTCGCTGTCGATGTTTTTGACCTTCTTCAGGCCGCTACCTGTACCGTTTCGCCTGCGCCCGGGTGATCGATCCACGTCGCTGGCTGAGCTATTGTCTCCGTCGTCATCATCGTCTCTTCGTCTCTTGCCTCTCCGGCTGTCTCGGATACTTAAAGCAGAGCTCACCGAGTCGGTATCACTTTCGCTCTCAGCGTCGCTACCAAGAAATTCTTTCAACTCGGCATCGATATCAGCCCACTCGTCCTGATTGATGGTGACTGGACTGCCATCATCGACAACTTCCTCATACTCCTCGGCCTCGTCCTCGTTCGAGGTATCCAGTTTGAGCCGTTTCCGTCTGGGCTGGTCGTCTTCCGTGTCGAGCCCGGTCGTTTCCCCGTCGGACGAACTGAGAAGGAAATCATTGACATTTCCACCTGCCTTGTCGAGATTGTCACCTAAATCGCTCGAGGTCTCATGTTTCTGTTTCTGGACTCCCTCCAGCAGGTACGGTCGTTCATCCAATTTGCGCCACTGTTGCATAGACGCTATCAGCCATGGCGTCCCGACGACTTTGATGCCACGCTTCACCGCTTGCTTGACCTTGGCAGTGCCTGGACGAGCAGCTATCACGTGGGTGACGTCCCTGGATATCTTGTCTGTGATGGTGGCGCCGAATGTCTTCGCCCACGTGCTGATGTCGGCATTCTGGATATCGGTCCCCAGTGGTAAGACGCCGCTGAAAACGATCCTGACCCCTGCCAAAACTCTCATTTTCATGGCTGGCATGACTCTCTTGACGTCCGGCACAAATCTCAGCTCCAAGGACTGACCCTCGTTATCGTCTCGACTTGGCAGTGGCTCCTTACGCTTGCCAGTCAATTCGGCAACTCGGCCCCCTTTCCCTCCTAGTCGCTTTCGGTCGTATTCAGCAAAAAAGGCTTCATGCACCTTTGTCAACGTCGCCTCGAGGTGAATGAGCTCTTCATCGTCGTTTTTCAGGATGCTGTGCCGCCCTTTCTGCTTGGGGGTTGAATTTGACTCTGACGAGTCCGAAGAGTCGCTCGAGTCTGATTCTGTGGACTGGGACGTAGCCGCTTCGCCATTGGCGGCCGCTTCAGCCTCGTCCTTCTGGTCTTGCTGGAGCTGCATCTTAAGAAGGGGCTTGTCTTCTAATTGAACCTTGATGATCTCTTCTTGGTCTTTGGTTTGCAATTCGCGTACTGCAGGGCTGTCACTGCCACTCATTGCGATCAGCTGTTCTAGCGCTGCGGTGCCATTCTGAATGGTGGACGTTCCGTCTTCGGCCTTGCCGTTGCGTTCACCTTCGCCGTTTGCGCCGTCGTCCGCACCATTGGCTGTGATCTTTTTAGGCTCAGCTGTCGGCGTGGCTTGTATCTCTTGCTTCTTGGGCAGGAAACTGGAGTTGATGTCTCCAATGCCAACAAAAAAGTCGAAGGGAGTGACCCGAATAAGGTTGGCGCTCCATTTCCAGACGTCACCGCGGTCGTCAATGATGACAACCATCTTGGTGTCAACAGGGAACAGTCTTTCGAGGTTCTTGGCGATCATGCTGCCGCTCTCGTCTCGACTGAGTATGCGGTCACTGAAGTATTTCTTCTCCGGGTCGACGAGTTTGGCAATCTCGGTGGCATATTGACGTGTTCCCATGGTGTAAATGTGGAGTTCGTAGAGCTGTGAGATATGGTCCAGGAACTCAGCAAGGCCAGGTCTCAGCTTGATGTAGTACCAGCAGCCCTTCATGCCCGGGCCATCGTCGGTCAACTGAAATGCCCGCACGTCGCTCACGGCATCGTGGTTTGGATTGTCCTTGTCTTCCATCCACTCTCTGATGGTGGGCTCAACTGCAGCGTGGATGATTGTCTGATCGAGATCGACCACCAATGAGAGCTTGCGAGAAGATAGCAGCCGGCGCTTCGCTTCCTCATCGATCCTGCTTGCTTCTTCTTTGCTAATGGTGAGGTGAGCGGTATCGTGTGCCATGCGGATGGGGGCGCGGTCGGCGTCTGTAGTTTCGCTTCCCACTGCAACACTAGCCAGCATCAGTTCCTTGTTCAGCATTTGTCACCAACGATGTACTTACATGGTCATGTCTTTACCGCAATTGATACACATGCCAAGAGCCTGGACAGCATGCGTACACTCCTCTTCGATTTCGCAGACGTCGACACTGCGCGCCAGTCAGGGATCACTCCTCCACAGATGTTCTCGGAGGCACTTACGGAGCTGTCAGGACGTCCCCTTGCCAGACCCTCCATGCTTTTATCGTGCCATCAAGAGTGCTGGAGAAATGCGTGACAAACTTCTTTTCCACCCACGGTATGTCCTCCTCTTTCCTCACCTCATACCGTTCCTCTTCTCTCAGCTTAATCGTGTATGAATACAGGAAGATGGCGTCATTGCGGGCAACAGGGTCGCCGACCAGTTTCTCGATCTTTGTGATGGTGATAGGATAGTGGAGGTTTTTGGGAAGTCGAAGTAACATGCCGAACGCGACAGGAACATTGATCGGCGCATGTAGGTGCTCTCAGAATAGAAGCGGATCAAGTTGAGCGCACCGTGGTAGACAGGCAGCAATGTGCTCCACACAGTCTCGGCCGTGCGAAAATGACGAGACTTGCTGAACCCGCTGCGCGCGCAGAGATCGAGGCCTTCAAGGGAGGGTACGTATTGCGGCGGATGAGGTATTTGCGAGTATCTGCGGAGTTCGGCCTAGACAGGCAATGCGACTTTTGTCTGAACTAGCGGGCGTCGGGGTAGCGCGATGCGAATGGCAGCGAGGTCGTTTTGATGGCAAAGAGAAGGAATGCGAAATGCGGCTCGGGGCGATGTAGCTGCGTGAGGAGAAACAGTGACTCTGTCGGTAGCTTGTTATGCGAGACAACAAAGGCTGCAGTGGGATCTGTTGATAAATGGAGTAATTGGCTGTGGTGTCGGAATGCGCGTGTGGGAGAGCGCACGACGAGGCGAGTCAGGGTCTGTCGGCAAGTTGAATCCGGATAGGTAAAAGCCCAGTAGGTACACCGGGTGCTGGCTATACTGTGGTACGGAGTACTGGGTATGCACTGGGAGTCGTTGGGCAGAGAAACGGATGGCTAGTTCAGGTGCTATGTGGACAGCTTTCAGGTTTGATGGGCTCCGACGAGCTCCAAACAGCTCAATTGCGCTGGGTGCAGTGGATGTGCTCAGTATCCGAGGGTGGACATTCCCACCCGCAGCAGTCCAGCGAGCTTCTTTTATGTTCAGACAGACATCTCCACACTCGTAGCCACCAATCATATAGGTACTCGCAAGGCACGGAAGGGATCCGACGGCTGTCCGCTAACTAGATGCCGTCACTGCAGGGGCACGGGCACGAGGGGACAGCGGCCAAAAGGCGCAATAAAGACCGTCATGCGATCACGAGACCTTTTCGTTCCATCACCAGATTAGGGAATGCCTGCCATTGTCCTTCTAAAGACCAACTTGGAGTTTATCATTGACATTGTGTACGAAAGCTTCGAGGTACTTTCCGGCTAGTGCCTGTGCCAAAACAGCACTGCAACGCTAGTGTCGATGTACACTATTAAGCTGGTGGTAGGAAGCCATGTACTGTATATACTGCACTGCTCAACTCCCGTCACTCAGGTTGTGGTTCAATTTCCGGTTCCTTTCAGCAATCGCCATTTTGATACAGTAAACTCAGGCAAAGCCGTGGCCCATTTACTTGGCTTTAGCCAGAGCGACTGAGTCGCTGCCCAGGTCGTAGACGCTGTACCATCTCCTCAAGAAGCTGCAGAAAATCATGTTAGCACGGGATAGAACGAGAACCGGTGTTGAGATTACTGACCTGTCACCAAGAATTGCAAGCGGCCCGGTAGGAGCTGGGAAGTCCATGCCCATGAAGCTGCTGATGCAGGAGCCCTGGACCTCGAGGATGTAGTCATGAGCAGTGATGGAGAAGTTGTACCCGCTGAGCGTGAAGGTGATGTCAGGCAGCGAGTCGCGCTTGTCACATTCGACAGTATATTGGCCATTGAAGCCCTTTTTGGCACCAATTTCCTTGTTGAGAAGTTCAGCGAGTGTGCTGGGCAGGGCAATCAGCGAAGTGCCGGTGTCGAGGATAACACCGGTGTTGTCAAGGTCGGCGGTGTCCTTTCCAAAGGTGATCGAGTCGAGGTTGACTTCCCAGTAAGCCTTTCGTCGGAGTGGGATTTTGATCAGCTTGCCGGTGTAGTGGCTGCTGTCGAGACCACCAAAAGTGGCCTCGGATTCCGTGCCGTCTTCGGTGTTGCCGAGATAGAAAGCAAAGACCGGCTCGTCGAGGAGCTTCTGGTCGATCATGTTGTAGAACGGGGGAGGGATGTGGTTGACAGAGATGGTGTCGTAGCCCAGACCCAAGATGCCATCGAAACGGCCAAATGCGAAAGCCAGACCAGGTTCACTGGTAGCCTCTCCGAACAGTTGGTCCTTTATCTTGAGGTCTCCGATACGCAAAACGTCTTGAGATATGAAACCCGCCACTTCACCAGAGCCATATCGGATGCCGAAGTCGGAGCCGTTCTTCTTGTACGTGGAGGAAGCGGACGAATCGTACTTTTGATGAAGGTAGCAGGCAATGGAGCCGCAGGAAGAGCTAGGAACCCAGAGGTTGGAGCTCCCGGTGTCGAGGACGACCTTGAATTCCTGGGCGGGTGTGCCAAGGGCGATGGTGCTGAAGTCTGCTTGAGATTAGCTAGGTGAAGATGACAGAGGCAGTCACATTGCTCACATTGCGCGTTGAGGAAGTTCTCGACGGGAACCTCGTGCGGGCCATCAGGGTGGATAGAGGTATCTCTAAAGATGTCTTCAGATGGGCCACCGATGGGCTTCTGCGTGTATTTGTGGCGAAGGGCTCGCATATGATCGCCGATGTTGGCAGCGCTCTGCCATTTGATGTCAGGCTATGCATTTCGAGAAAGGCAGACTAGCGAACTTACCAGTTGCTCCGTCAATGGCACCTTCTGGAGCTTCATGCGATGCATGCCAGCATCGGCGGCACCGAGCAGCGCAGCTGCTGCGATGACGAGACTGTTCTTCATTATGACAACCACCAATTGCTAACCAGGGAAAGAAAACAAACGGCAAGAGATGAAAGTTGGGATGAAAGGATGATAAGAAGGAAAGGAGGAAGGCAGGTCGTTGATTGGGATGAGAGGATCGCCTAGATGACTGTCGCACCAGGTGAGAGTTGGCACTGGCAATCGCGGGCGGTCTTCAAGTCTTGTGAGCAAGATGACGGCAAGAGTGGCTCCTGCGTACCCACTCACTCCAGGCACCACTGATTCATCCACTGCCACGACAACACCCGCCTCAGCCGGCCGCCCCTGGCAGCTCCCCAACAGGACAAACTCTGCAAACTGCGCAAACTGCACAAACTGCACAAATCTCCGAGGGCCATCAAGTCGGAGGACCCCCAACAGACATCTTGTTCATGCTCGGCGCATTTTGTTACTGGTGATGCTTTCATATGGTTGATGCTCAATATGGAAGTAAGCTATCTACAGTGATTCGCCGTCATGATGCCGCCTCTCATGCCTACACACTAGAATAACATGGGTCACGGGAGAGGCGAGGGCCTAGGAGCATTCCAACAAGCCGCGTCAAATCTGGTGGCCACCTGGACAATACGGGACCGTCACGACTTAGACACATCGTCAGAACTGGACTCGCTGTCGCTACCACTGCTTGAAGTCTCGTCCTCCAATGTTTGGTCATCCGTCACCTGGCTGTCACGTAGCTCGCTCTCGCTCTCAGTCTCGCTTGAGTCCGAGCTAGAACTGGAGCTGGAACTGTCATAATCGACAACTGCGGTTCTGTTCTTCTTCTTCTTGACCTTTGGCGGTGGCCCGTTCCCAGCACCACGGGCTTGCTCGGGTTCTGATCTCGGGCCCAATCCGTCCAGGTGGAGGGAATCATCCTCCAAGGCGATGGCCAACAGCAGGAGCTTTGGACGTGTCTGCGCTCGGATCCAAGATCGGTATTCGAGGTTGTGGTCGGCGCTGTTTTCGTGTGCCGAATCTGAAGTCGTCGAATTGCCCAGTTCGCTCTTGAAACGTTGAGCATACTGCTCATCTCTTCCCGACTTGGACGATTCCCCGGCCTCGTTGACATCATTCTGCCTGTCGTTTTCCTTCGCCACGAACTCCATGCATTGCTTATTCAGCCGTTCGCGCGCGCCCACGCCTTTTAGCCCATGGATGTATCTCGACAGCGCAAGGTCGTAGTCTCGAGGGATATCGCGTTCAGAGAAGATATGTTTTAGGATCCAAGTCTCGCGGTTTTTGTTGAATTTCCAGCTTGGTCGTGCTACGTTGTATTGGGTGAGATAGTTGAGCGCTGTGTCGGCCTTTTGGACGGGAAGCTGCTGGGAGTTCTTGGCGGCCTTTTTCTCAGGCTGCTTCTTGCCTGCTGTCGAGGCCTGAGCTTCTCTGTTGGTCGATTCAGAGGGCAAGGGGCCGCCATTTGTTGTAGCAGATGCACCCTTCGTGTCGGCTGTGAACGACACTTGTTTCTTCAAATTCACTCCTGATGGCACCTCGTTGTTCGTTGTAGGGTCCTGGGAGGGTTTCGAAGCAGGTGATGAGTGTCTCCCAGTTTCCTTGGGCTTGCTTTCAGTCTTCCGCTTCTTCCTCGGTGGTTCTATCGTGTTGTGTTCTCGGTCCTCTGACCGAATAAGTGTAGCTTGGGTTTCCGCTGTGACTTTGGCATTGACCACAAGCGTCTCAGGGACCTCTTGTGCAAATTTGAGTTTCAGCCCGAGTCTCTTCCAAGCTGGAATTATAGCCTGGCCCATTGTCAACTGTTATGTCCAGGTGAACAGCCTTTTCGTCGGCAGAAAATGCAGCTCAGCAGAAACGCCGTCCAAGAGCAAATATCACCAACTAGAAGAATTTTAGAATATTCGCTGCAGCTGAGGTTTGAAGAGCCGGCCAATGGAGAAGGTTCCCCATCTCCCGGCCAGCCAGTGGCGGTGCAGCAGCCACTGTGGCTCGTGCCACGGCAAGGCAACGCGCTGTTGCGTGTTCTGCACCCTCAGATTGAGGATGGTGAACACCATCTTATTCGCTTCAAAAGTCACAACAGAAGTCTTCATCTCACTCCTCTGAACAAAGCTACGTCTCTCGAGCATATTCTCGAAGCTGGTCTGAGTCTTACAATTGGTTTGTTGGACCTCGGTCGGCCGAAGTCAAGATGTCAGGTCGGTACTTTTGATGGTGTTGGTAGCTGTAGCTGGGTCGGACACACCGAGCTGACGACTGTCCCATCAGGCTCTGCGGGTTATGATCGACATATTACCATCTTCTCCGATCAGGGTCGGTTATATCAAGTCGGTACGTCCTTTGATCCCCTGGACTTTTCCCTGCTCTGCGTTCGCGCCGCATGTCTTCGGCTGCCGTGACCGGCGCATCCTCCAGAATCTATCAAGAGTCGGCCTAGAGAAGCCAAAGGACACGTGCTTACATCTACGTCCAGAATATGCCTTCAAAGCAATTACCGCAGCCAATATCACGTCCGTGGGAGTCAGAGGCAAGACATGCGCTGTCGTGTTATCGCAAAAGAAGGTCCCGGTATGGAACAACTCGCCCCGTGGTCAATAGCCTTGCCCTGACCGCTAACCTTCGCCCAGGACAAATTGATTGACCCCTCCTCAGTCTCCCATGTCTTCAAGATCTCACCCTCGGTCGGATGTGTTATGACTGGCTCAATTGCTGATGCCAGAGCTTCGGTCGTCCGTGCAAGAGGAGAGGCTGCAGAATTCAGATACAAGAATGGGTACGAAATGCCCTGTGATGTTCTGGCTAAACGATTGGCCAACATCAACCAGGTGTACACGCAACGAGTACGTCCAATCTGCTAAGTAGCAGGACCAGGAAGCAAGCTAACGGCTCGTCGTAGGCCTACATGCGACCATTGGGCGTAGCCACGACACTGGTCTCGGTCGACGACGAGTTCGGCCCCCAGCTCTACAAATGTGACCCAGCAGGCTATTACGTTGGGTACAAAGCAACGGCGTCTGGACCAAAGCAACAGGAGGCACTCAATCACCTTGAGAAGAAGCTGAAGAACAAGGACCATGCCCCCGGCAGCTGGGAGGAAGTCGTCGAGCTAGGCATCAGCACGCTCAGCACAGTCTTGAGTGTGGACTTCAAGAAAGGCGAATTGGAGATTGGCATCGTGGGTGGGCCAAGAGCTGACGGAAAGGAGGGTACGGATAATGAGTTCAGGAGTCTGACGGAAGATGAGATCGAGGAACGTCTGCAGGCCATTGCGGAACGTGATTGAGTGTATTCCTCCATGACTGCTCGGAACCAACAGGCCGGGTGTACCTTGTTTCTTGGCCCTGAAAATGACGACCACTTCAACAGCCACGCTGGACAGGGATCAGTCTGGTTCAGCTTGACCGCGCGGAAAAATAGAGTATGGGGAGTATCTGGGGACCATTGGTCGGGCCATATTCAGCGACCGTTTGAGGCTGACGGCTCCCATCCGCGTGGGTCACGTCATGGTTTGGTGCGAAGACTCTCAGGTCTTTTCTCGTGAGACAGAGGATTAGGGTGACGGGTCCACCTCAATCGGGGTCTCGACCTGCAACTAGAGCGTCAGATGAGTCTCAGGTACAGGCGACGAACCGACCCAGCCTCATTGCCGTGTCTATGCGTGAACCTGAGTGGACATCAGCACAGCCGACATGGGGGTGGGTTGTGGCTCGCGTGTGGCTGCTTGAGGCTGGAGTAGAGGTGAGGGAATGGAAAAACAATTGATCCATGAGCTGTCAGGTTTGAGCAGATGGCATTCAAGCCACCGATTCATGAAACCGCTTTCTTGACCACAGAGAAGTCGCGGTTCCAGGAGCAAAATCCCGCACCAACGACCCTGGCGCTATGCAGAAGCGAGGTCACGGTGGTGGATGAAAATAGACGGATGGACCAGTGATGCGCGCAGATGGCCAAAAGAAGGCTTTTCAGCTTGCAGCATGCAGCAGCACCGTTGGCAGGCCATGTGAGAAGCCATGCGCCTGTTCCTGCCGCAAACGTCCAGGCCAGATGCGAGTCGTGTCACTGTGTGGCCTCTGGTGCCTCGCAGTCCACCAGGGCTATCTGCTCAGCCGTCCGCATGAGGTCAAGGCGCCGAGCTTAATTCTTTACCTGAAGACTAGGGCGCCCCGGGCAGGTCTAGCGTGCCCCGAGACCCCGGTCGACAGTTAAAGGCTAAGCGGGCCTGGCGTCTACCATGATTGGCTTGCCTCCTCGCCTGTTTCCAATGCAGCGACCAGAGCGCGACGCCTCCAACGCTTTCCATTTCCAAACACCACGAGGTGCATGGCCGTTCCTCCACTCACGCCTGCGCGGCCGTAACTCCACCTCGCTGCATTTCTGCTTCGACTGCACATGGTCATTTCCAACGCCTCGTCTGCGATTTCCATCTTGCTAACATTGCACCCACCGCGCCCTCGGTCCAGTCACCGTCATGGCCCAGGACTGGCTCGTGTCGGTGGCTTGCACGCCGCCTGCTGATCAAGACACCGCAAAGTCGGAATCTACAGCAGAGCCTCGACCGATCCACAGGCTGCGCTGCAGCATGCCGACATGCTCTACAGGGAGGCAGTGTCCAATAGTCACTCTCTGTCGACCCAAGCACTCTGGTGGCCGTCCTCAACCGTGACGTCCATGGCCCGGCCTCCCTCTGCCTCATCGGCCCTCCCCTGGCTTAGTGCTGTGAGACTTGCCTCCAGCTTCACCGTCGCTAACGTCCTGCTCTGTTTATTTCTCAGACAGCTGGAAACTCTGCTCCATTTCCTCACGACGCTACGGCCCGATCCCCTATCTTCATGACCGATTGTGGCTCCTGACTGGTCATCTGTCACGAAAGCCACGAGATTGAGGCCACGACGCCGTGTCTACAGACGCCTGTATCCGCTCGGCGGACTGTGCCTCTTGATCCGTTTGTAGATGAGCTCTCTGAGCTGCCATTATCCATAAGAATGCTCTCATCACCGCGACCAGAATCTCTCTCTTCCTCCCAAGCCTCCAACATCGGACAAGTCGAGCGACCGATCAGAGACCTCGACCACCCTTCTGTGAAGGAACTCGACACGGTTGCGAAACATCCCTTCCACGCGAAGGAAAGACCCATTAGATCTGCGCCGTCGGTCGAGTCACTGCTTCTCAACCACCCGACTTCATCTGATTTGGCCAACTCGCCTCTCGCAATGGCTGACGGACGTGTGTCCCACCGTGATTCCTCAAACCCACGGGGCAATGAGTCGGAAGGGGATGGCCTGGCTGACCAGTGGTGTTGCAGTGAACGAAGCCCGCGCCATGCGCGTGATGGAACTCATGAACGATTTCCGCACGCTGCAGATACACATCACGTCGCTGATCACACGAAGCGAGGCAAACCCGCCAGACCAGCAATCATACTACCTCGACGGCTACGTGGTCTTGAGACAGTGTGCGGCCGAGTCGCAAGCTGTGCTCGCCGGTCACTTCAACCCCGGCAGCCTTGGAATCCAGGCCGGCAACGTCCCCGAAACAGAGGTCCAGAAAGCGACATTACAAAGGTGCGATGGCAGCTCGCTGTCGGGGTTGGCCGCGAGGACTAACACGTTGCGTAGAATCATCCTGGACGCGTCGACGAGAAGGTTCCAGGCGCACAAAATCTACCTCCGGGCATCCGCGGCGATGCGCTGGGTGCAAATGCGTGCGCAAGTATTGAGGGGCGAGAAGCCCGCCGCAAAGCACGTCAACGCTCTACGCGCTGTCGATCAAAGACTTCGTCAGGTACGTTTTAAGCATGTCGATCGCGATCGTCGCATCCCCCGCAATTGATGGGTACGAAAACCACGTGGTGGAAGGCGCTGGGAGAGGAAGTGATCGGCGTCGCCCAGGAAATGGCCAAGGCCTGACAGCTAACCGGAGGACCTCACAGGAACTCGACGAAGTCACCGATGACCACGTCGTCAGGGACCTTCGCAACGCAGACCGGCGAAAGGGCTACTGGATCGATGAGGACCCAACTCTGGAGCGCATGCTTGGATGGATCCGAATGCAGAGGTGAAGCGGGGGCACGCAACCAGCGCGCCAGCTCGCCGCCAGGCTTTCGGACCTTCGTCGAAGAGTCGTGCTTGCCTCATCTTCAGATGTGAAGCTGTGTACAAGATAATTATCGCTTCCTTCCTTTTCCCGTCATTGTTGGGCAGTGGCTCCAGATTTCGTGATGGTAGTGACCTCTGAGCTAGCTTGGGGGGCACCACCGTGCGTCATCCTGTAGCCCGCTGTGTGCGGAGGGCTTTTCGGCGGCTGGACCACCCACACCACCCCTTGCGAGCAACCACGCTGGGAGGCACTTGGAGACTGGCACTCCAAGCCTTTGCGCGCGGCACAAAAAGCAACATAATACTCTGGCGTTCGGGTGACACCACTTTACTACCATAGGACCGCGCAGGGAGTGGTTTTGGTACTTTTTCCGGCCGGTGGCTTCATTTACGATGGATGCATGACGCTATGAACGGGATGGGATGAGGGAACAGGATCGGCTGGGTGATTGATCATATTGGGACAGACAGAACCACCAGACGGAGTACATGCCCAGACAAAAATGAAAGAAAACCCGCAGAGTGGTGTAGTTCTCGGGACCGGCATGGCAACAGTAACCGAACTCGAACTCGATTGTCGGGATTTTGACTTTTCATCCAGAAAGCCCTGTCAATGCACAGCCGGCAGATCACCTTTCCTCATTCTGTTCTCTTTCCACATAGCTCCTCCCGCTCCGAGGAAGCACGTGAGATGCACCAGACAAGTTACTGTGGATGGAGTATGTAGATGTACGTCAAACATGAAGACTTTGCGTGCTTTGTACAGCGTAAGCGAGACGAGCATAACTTATGGTGATTGGCGCAAAAACCCGGTAGTCGGGACGTACTGTATGTACGTCCTGGATGCACGCATGCAGCTCCGTGGCTGCTCCTCTCCTCTTCTGGGTCCCAAACAAACTTTGCACCTCTCGGCGAGCCCGGTCGCCAACTACAGTACCAGTACGGAGCGCTGTGCAATAGTAAGGGCTGCGGAGTGTATCCCACGCCGGCACGCTGTTGAAGGTGACTTTTGTTAGTGATTGATGATGGCATCGAGTTCGGGCGAGGGGTTCACAGCCAGCCGTCGACACAGGTGCACGCAGATAGAGTACACAGATAGAGTACACAGATAGAGTACACAGATAGAGTACACAGATAGAGTACAGAGTGCAGCAGGCACCTACGTATGATACCTATGATGCGATTGCGCTTTGTCATGGCTGCACAGAACAGAGGGAGCTTCCAGGTTACTGGGTACCAACGTAGGAACCTGGGTGAGCGTGCACGCGGCAGGGCAGGGCAGGGCAGGGCAGGGGTGCCCGATTCGGGGGGCCCCAAGCTCCGGAACCGTCCAAGCACCTGCCCTTCACTGCCCTTTTCGGGAGGAATTCGGCTCCAAAATGGGTAAAGTGAATAATTACGGACGAAGTACGGAGTACTGTATTAGGTAGCTGCGGCACGAGTATGGAGTACGGAGTACGGAGTACACGGTATGGACTGCCACCTGCGTCGCTAATCACGGCACGAATTAATTACCTAGGTGTGTCGCGTTCGCTGACTCGCGTGTCTGTGTCTGTGTCTGTGTCTGTGTCTGTGTCTGTGTCTGTGTCTGTGTCTGTGTCTGTGTCTGTGTCTGTGTCTGTGTCTGTGTCTGTGTC
>NW_008481822.1:0-76583 GCF_000365165.1 Cladophialophora carrionii CBS 160.54 | reverse complement strand
CTGTGTCTGTGTCTGTGTCTGTGTCTGTGTCTGTGTCTGTGTCTGTGTCTGTGTCTGTGTCTGTGTCTGTGTCTGTGTCTGTGTCTGTGTCTGTGCCTGCGCCTGCGCCTGTCCTGCGCCCCCTGCAAAGCAACCACCCCGAATCCGCTTCTAACCGAGCTTGCTAACCAAGTCCCAGTCCTCCGTCCGTTAGTTAATTAGCTTGCGGGCTTGGAGCTCACGATCTGGAATCGGGTCCTCGTAGTGCCTCCCGAGACTCCGTACACAGCGCGCAATGCAAGATAGAATGCAGACTACAGACTGAACTCTCTGAGACTCGGTAGCGAGGACCCGGGCCGTGTACACAGTACGCATGACCACGCTCGCTTGCTGTGTGGAAACTCTCAAACCCCCGAACGTGGCATGGTATGGCACTGCATGGCCAGATCACGCACGCATCCCATCTCGCGATGGTACAGTACCGGACCTACCTCACGGAGCACGAATTCCCTACCTCGCCGTTTCGGTTCGTAAGGTCGTCGGATCTCATTTTGCGACATAAGCACGTGCTACCTACCTAGTTGTCTGTGGTTTAGTGAGGACCACCCGTGACTGAGATGTGGGCACAAGCTGTGCGCCATCCTCGTCTCATGGGCCAATTCACACAGTTCGATAGTTACAGCACCGTTTGTGTGTGTGTATGTCTGTATGTATGTACGTAGTTGGTCGGTCAATTATCGTACTGCAAGCTACAGGACCTACCTACACTACCTAGCTGCCGGCTCCCATTTGCCAGCCCGCAGCTCCATCTCCATCTCCAGCTCGACAGGGTCTCGAGGGGAAAGCGGCAGACACAGAGTCAGAGACAGAGTCAGAGACAGAGTCAAAGCTCCTAAAGTTGCCCGAAACAAGCATGCATGTACTTACCTACGCATCCATGCGTGCATGCATGCATCACATCACATCACATCACATCATGCAACGGATCCACACGTACGTGGGATACGAACAGAAGTCCCTGCCCTTTTCCCACTTTCCTTGTCTTGATGGTCTACCCGCGCGACGAGCTCCCTCGCACTCCGTATGTACGTACTGGGTTGATTGACCCGTACAGGAGGTGCATGAGATGCAGGCGTGCAGGCGTGCAGGCGCGCAGACAATACGGAGGACGTGCCTCCGAATGTGGGTGTAGGTGTCCTATGCACGACTGTGGTAGGTGTCAGTTTGGATTGTGTGGGGTCATCGCGTCGACTTCACCGACGTCCCTGACCACTCACTCACTGTGTGCTACACAGAATGTATAGAGTGCCCATCCTGAGAAGATGATTAAGAGACGCGAAGAAGAAGCTCAAGGTTTCTTTCCACGAGGTGATGTACCGTACATATTTCGCGCATCCTCGATTGAAACCCCCCCTGGCGAGCTGTATCTCTGCATCCCTGCCCACTACTACATGGACACTCTAGATATGCTCACCGCCGTGCGATGTTTGGACCACCAGTGCACATTGGCACAGTCCTATGTACCTGAGCGGTCTGCCATGACTGTATCTCAGGTGTGTCTTCCGTAAAGTGTAGACACCGCGTGCGTAGGTACTTACATCTCACACTCACGCTCATCTGGATGGGTACGGGACATATTAAGCTGGGATTCTAATAATCAGAGCTACAGTACAGCACGGTATTGGCTATATAGTCGGCATCGCGGCGGACATTCGATTCTTGTTCAAAACCTCAATGCTCAATATAGTCGGTCGCAGGATCGGTATGTAAACCCACGGGGTCTCTTTGCAGAAGGGGCCGCCCCCAGATTACAGAGAACTCCGCAGCGCTACAGTTGTGACCGACTGCAACCCGCACTCCTCTCTTAAGGCTGGGCCGGTCATGAACCGCGTGCCTCCTCGCGTTCATAACAAGCATATAAGCTCAGAGGCACAATAATCCAGCAGACAGTAAAGTGCTCGGATTCTCAGTCTTCTTGTGTAATCTCCCAATGGTGGCACCGGTGGTGGAGCTCTCCTTGACAGGGCCCTTGCCAAACACATTGCTTTCATGTCTATATCTATACATCAGTTTCCTAGCAGCAACCTCGAGTCTTCTTCCCACTCCTCTCGAGGGAGGGAGACGGAACCCCATGATTAGTATTATATATGTACATTAGCTTTGACGTACCACTCAGCGTCCTGCCTGGTCACTCCGATGAGCGTGGGTCGCGGACATACATCAATAACAGGATATCACCCGGGTATGTAAATGAGTAAACGAGCAAACGCCCTGTGAAGAAACTTTTTCGAAGCCGAAAAAAGCCATGCACATACAAACGCTCGCTCTCCGTATGTTTTGTCTCCTACCATGCACGACAACCCTTGTCTTTGTGACTTGCTGTCTCCGAGAACCCATCACAGCAGCAGCGTCATGACGACGTATCGTCCGGTGGAGCTGGAGCACTGAGATCCTCCAGATCTTTGCCCAGGTCACCGGCCTCGCCTGGCGAGCCCTCATGCGGTAGACGGCTAGACCCTGCTCCAATGTGCGAGAAAGCGGTGCCGCTGATCGAGTGCGCACGGCTAGGGGTTCGGCTCACAGGCGAACGATCGCCAATGTCGGGATCTATCCTCTCGGTCCCCAGTCTGAGTGACGCGGCCGACGAATCTGGCTCACCGACATTCTTCCGGTGCTGGACTAGGTAGAAGTCGGGTTGTTTGCCGAGATCCGTAACAGCCTGGGTCACTACTGAAGCCAGCAACACCATGAGACGGTCGGCAGCCATCCGCTTTCTCGGGTCGCAATCCAGTAGCTCCTCGATCGCGTCGATGACGTGGAGGAAGGCTCTCAATTCGGCACAATGCTTCGTTCGGAGTTCATGAATGAGCGCGGTGACTGCAGGCTTGAGGTGGTATTCCTTCCTCCGCCCATGTCCCGTCGCGTACCAGAATCGATCTTCCGCGGCCGTTGGAACGCGGCCGGGATATTCCTGCCGAAGGGTCTCAAAGCTGGGCCCGTCATTGTCCTGGAACACGCCAAAGAGCCAGACGAGAAGCTCGAGATACACGCAGCCTAGTGCCCACATATCGAACGGACGCGAAATCTTCCCTTTCCGGTCATGATCGGGTGCCCAGTATGTCTGAGTGCCGCGCACATTGGCAGTCTCCCGGGACCTGTTTCCCACCTTGGCGTCGGTGAAGACTCCTAATCCAAAGTCCGTGAGCTTGAACACTGGGTTCTGGTTGACGGCCCTTTCGAACACGAGTATGTTTTCGGGTTTGATATCGTTGTGTCGTCCATACTTCTCATCCGCGGGCGTCGGGTCGGCCAACGTGGGCCTCTTAGAGTAGTGGACGTGACCGATTGCTCTCGCCAACCCGTCCAGCTGCCGGAGGAACCAAAGGACATGTGGTCTGTCGAGGTCCGGTCGTCGCACCTCGGTGGTGTATGTCCGCAGATTGCATCTGGCTCGGTCGTAGAGAATGTAGTGCGCTTCATCTTGCGTCCAGCTTGTCAAGTGCAGAACGATGTGGGGATGTGGGTATTCGGCGAAGTGCTTCAGCATCACTCTCTCCTGATCAAACGCCATTCGGTCAGTCGAGTCGAATATTTTGACTGCAAATTGTCGATCAGGACTCTCATAGCCCGCAGCCGGCACCAGTGGTTCATGAAGGATCCCAGCCGTTCTGGCCCCGTGGACGACATCACCATCATTGTGCGCCAGATTGATCTTCACGGCATAGACTTTTCCAAATGAGCCATTTCCCAACGGCAGACGAGCGTGGTCAGCTATTTTATCGTCGTACTCGCCAGTGTGATGCAGGGGCAAAACATTGGACGGGGAGAGGCGGCGATACTGGTAATCGCGCGTTATCTTCTCGGCAAAGAATATGGGTAGGCATTCAACGAATTGCTTGATCTCATGTGTTGTACAGCCGTGCCTGAGATCTTGGCACTCCATTCCAAATGATGGCCGGAATTTGGGGAGGTCCTGGCAGTCATGTGGCGCATCCATCAGGTGTTTAAGGAAGGCCATAGTTAAATGACGGTATAGGCAGATCAGAAACAGTTTGGGCGCCCGGCTCTGGATCCTTGCGCGGAACCTGGCCTCGGCTTCGGGGTCGAGGTCCAGAGTCTCGTCTTCCTTGACAACCTGTTCAATCACTAGGGGATCTAGAAAGACATCCAGATCACGGCGGGCGATGTATCGCTGTGTCTGGAAGTTGCGCACGAGCTTCTGTTCGATTTCCTTCTTGATCATCCCAGCATAAGACTTGGACATGCTGTTCGCTAACTGCTGCTCTGTCAATGGCTTGATCTGAGCGCAGCCATAGTCCCAGTAGACCCGGAGGTGAAAATCTTGATAGGGATGTTTCGAGATGAAATCGCAGATGCCTCTGATGGCACTCTCACTCAGATCTTCGTGGTCCTTGACAATAGATACCCGGCTGTCGTACTCGAGGCCGCTCGGTCCTTTCACCTGACAAGTGCCGTACCGGAGGTATATTGCTTTTGTCATTAACTCCGGGCGTGTCTCTTGATGTTCTTTCATGAACTCTTGCGGCACTAGCTGCCCGTACTTGTCGGGTTTTGTCCATGGAAACGCTTCGAACGCTGGGCTCCGGAAGTCTTTGATCTCCTTGCCGTCAAATGTGAGGTTCATGACCACGCGAACTGTATCGGGATGAATTTGGTCGGTATAAGTGCCCTCTGTGATCTCAGAAGATGGTGACCTTTGGCGACGGCTTGATGAAGACCGGGACCACGATGACGATCGTGATGTATATAAGCCTAGCGGCGATGCGCTCTTTGGCTGCTTGGGATGCACCATAAGATTTTTACTGTCAAATTCCACAGGGACTTCCATAGTTTGTGTGCGTGATGGAGGGTGTACCCTATATTGGGGAGATCCTGGCTGTCTCTGTGTGACATGGTCCTCGTCGTTCTCCGAGCCCGCCGAATATGAGAAACGACTCGATGGGTGGCTCCAATCCAAACTGCTCCGCGGTGATTGTGACTGAGGTCGACCCACGCGCGACAGAGGGCCTTTGACAGGCCTGCCCCTGGCAGCATGATCATCTCGGACACTGTGGCCTTCCCCAGGCCTCGTAAGTGGCGTCGCTTCATGGCCGTGATTAGTACGAGATGCACTTGATGGTACCTCTTGTTGTGGTCCTTGCGAGGCGGTCGCTTGAGTTCCTGGACCATTGCCGACGTCTGATGGCTCTGTTAGGGGGATCTGTCCAACTTCGGCTTCTTCGTTACGAGCACTGGCATGTGTCGCCTTGAGGCCTTGCGCCTGTTGCCGACCTTGCGGCTGAGAACCTTGGCCTTGCCAATTTTAGTTCCAACGCAGCCACGGGTACGAGTCGCTCACCTTTATCGCGTTTCCAATTGAAGCATGAAAGTATCTTTTTCATTCCGGTTGGGGTGTTCCCATGGAATTTAGCCATTTTTGCAGAGTCTTGACAATCCAGGCGAGGGGAATAAACGACGTGCAGGAGACATCAGGCTGTAGATAAGAATGGCGTCGCTGGAGGTGGGAACCCATTAACAAGGCCCAGAGCCGCACATCTCTTTTCAGCATTGAATGCACTCCGGTCTCAGCTGCCAGCCGACCAGGTCTCTCCTCCGGGGGCGCGGGCTGGACGGTAGAACGTGCCCTTTCGTAGGAGTCGAAGCTACAGCCCATGCCAAATCAGCATGGCTGCGCCGTTGTGTAACCCCAAAGGATCACAAGTGCGGAACCACCCAATCCCCGCCTCGAGTTGTCGTTGAGATGCTCGTGTTTCCGTTAGCGAGAAGTGCCCTGAAGTGTCTAGCCGCGTCTCCGAAAACGCCTAGTCTGGCGTGAATCTGCATGGAGCCGCCAAGGGTACTCAGTTATGTACTCCATACCGTCGTCAACCGCATATGCAAGCCATGCAAGGCGACGAAATCAGCCTCATGCTAATTTACCTTCTCGACTTTCGGACATATCGACCGCTTCGTGATCTGTCTTGGCCTCGACAGCAATAGCCATGCAAGAGGCCTTACGCTCCATTCATCCCTTGACCAACCGGGCCCGGGTTTCGCAGTTTCCACGTGTGCGTAGCCGCCAGGTAATTCAGCCAGCTACTAACCCATCGCCACCACGCCGGTGGATTGTTATAGACAAAGGTGTCGACATAGAACGACCAGATGTATATCGTAAAAATGGTAAGGGGCGCGGCTACTGCCAGAGCAATCCACCAATTACCAGCCACTGTAAGTGTGGCATCGCCATTGCGGTTGGGCCCGAAGTTCACAAAGGAGGTTGAGAAGAAGTTCTGCATTCGAGGTCAGCGCTTTCCTAACTCGCGGAGCGTAATAAAGGAATTACGTACCAGGACAGCCGTCGTTGGGAGGTATACCAGGGTGATTATTGTCAAGACCTTGACAGCTGCTGCATCCTTCAAACCCTTTGTAGTGATTCCTTGCATGGCTTTATTCTCCTCCTGAGCTTCTATCGCGAGCAGTCTCAAGGAGTTACCATTCCCAAGATCAAGTATATTTGTGACCTGTCTCCGTCAGTGCCCACGAGCCAAGGATAGACGTTTGACGTACAAGAGCCTCAGCACTGCGGATTCGCATGCGGAGCACACCGGCTTGAGCACGATGGTGTCGCAGTTCTCGCTCTTTCTCGCTTAACACTTGGTCAAATAGGTCTTTGCGGCGTTGCAGAGACGATTGATCGCGAGGACCGACCCTGATCTGTGTATATTTGGTATGATTGGAACGAAGGGTTGCGCACACGTCCAGGGACGAATCGACCGCGCTTATGAGACTGGTTATCATATCTTCAAGCTGCTTCAGATATTGACGTTGTTCAAGCTCGCCTAGGTGTGCCCCATCATGCTCAAAGTCCACCAGGATTGCTTGCTCGGCCTTCCAACCAGATCAGCTGTTATGGTGCGGAGCAGTGATTAGTGAGGCACATACCACATTGCGGACCTCTTGAGCAATATACGCTAGATACCTTCGCCACGTGGCGGCTGCGGTATTAATCAGGAGCAGGTGGAGGGCAAACGGATCTTGAAAGAGGTCTGCCCCGGGAGTGAACTGGGAACCAAGCATCGAAGTCATGGATCCAGACAAGCTGATGAAAAGCCACATAGACTCCGTTGATTGACGATGGAAGACCAGTGTTTGACGAAGCGACCACGGGTTCGTCTCGCCACGATTATTGAGTTCGACAAACCGAAGAACATAGGTGCATTCTTGCTGGTTAGCATCGGCCGCTGAAGGCGCAGCACATACCAAAATCATTGTTTGAGTCACAGCTTTGAGTTGGAAGCCATCTGAACATTGTTGGCGGCGGGCTCAGATCCATCTCGCCACTAGGACGCCCAAAGCAACAGACAAAATCGAAGATGCGGTATGAGACCCGATATTTCTGCAGAAAAGTCTGAAAGAATGAAAGGGATATGTTCAGAGGGCTTCGTGAGGACCTCTGCTCGATGAAGCTGGAATGTTACTCAGTCGTGGTCGTTCGCCCCGAAGGATGGCACTGACAACAGGGAGATATCACTCGCTCCATCCTCGCAAAGGTCAGCGCAGGCGTTTGTCTTCCAAAACAGATCTTACTCTTTGAATTGCAGGCAATTCGGACGGGGAACGGATTTCCAATGGCTCGGGAATTCGCCGACGCCCATCTGCTAGACTCTGTTTCCCGACGTCGACGGGTGCCGGTGGAAATGCTTCCGATGCTGGAGACTCAGGTCCCATGAAGCTGCCAGCATTGTTGCCGGAAAGGACTGTGAGCTGCACCTGGCCGGTGTCAGGAGAGAAGCAGGCATCTACGCGTGACTCGAAGTAGGCTGCCGCTGCAGGCGCCTGGTCTGTAATGAGTAACCGATATACGGACTTGGACTGTTCCATCTGGATTGTGATGTACCCTCCTCGTGCTCAGAATAGTCTCATCGTGGTGGTCACAAATCGAGAGGCGTTCGCGGTCGCCCACATAAATGGTGATCAGGAGATCACGGCCTGATCGCGACCGGCAATGTCCTCAGATGGTGCGCCCAGGTCCAGCATACAATGTGACCTGATGAAGTGGCGCCGCCCATCCTGGCCACTTGAGACACATTTCTGCCGGGCTTTCAGCCGCACCGAAAGCAACATTGCCATCCAAGTTGTGACTGCCTCTTGGACTCCGTGTATGTCGCAGGTCGCTTACGTTACACGGGATGCTATGCGCGGAGCGCAGGCCGGTCTCGTCGTCTGTACGACCGTGGGCACCGTCTGGCCCAGGAAAGCAGCAAATTACAGTAAACGAGGTAGCCCGGTCGTAGAGAGGCACACTTAGGCAGGAACAGTGTGGCGGAGATTGGGCATGGGGGCAGCGAAGGCAGCTCTGGCCCTGTAGGCAGAATCAGCCCACTCAAGGGAGGTGTTGTCGTGCGGAAGATTCGCGTTCGAGATGCCGTGTTCGGTTTGACCAAAGTGCCAGCTCGTGATTGGTGGAGAGTCAAAGTGCCCCGCATTCCATTCACTCTTGGCTCAGTTGTGCCTCAGAAGTGAGCAACAACGGAAATGGAAGCATTGCGCCCAGCGAGGAAAGCGCTTGAGGCGGATTCCGTCCTGCCATACGCAACAAGTCATGCCACAATGCCGCCAGCTCTGGACTGCAGCACTGCCCGCCTCCTCGCGCCTGACATGGTTGTGCATTAAACCTGCAAAGACCCCCTTACCCGCTCCCCATGCCTTCTGCTTCTTACCCGCGGTTTCCTTCTTGTACAAGCATCAATTCCTGCACACTAACAGAAAGTCATATCACATCCTGCAACGCCAGCTCCTCACGTGATCCGACTGGTCCTCCCAAATCAACACCAGAGCAGAGAATTCTCTATGGCGCAAGACCCTTGGCCAGACATGCGGAAAACCCAGAAATTCAAGGTCCCCAGCTACGACATCGATCGCAAGAGGCTCGAAAGTCTTCTGGAAGTGCTGCATCCGCCAGCCGGGTCCAGTGCCCCCAGCTTCAGAGTTTTCCGGCGGCTGGATTGCTTCGTCATCGAGGCACCGTCGAGGTTGGACGAAGTAAGTGTATATTCCGCCGTGCTGGGCTTTTGCTAACCTACTTGCGGCAGCAACAGATCGAGTGTCTACGGCAGTGAACAATGAGGGTTGGACTGAGAAGCAGGGTACGACAGCCCTCGAGTTCTCCAGTTCCTCGTGCACAGGATGGCCCATCGCTCGCAGGCAGGATCTTGACAATGAATTTATGATTCTTACGATTTTTCTCATCTTGTACTGGGCGCAAGAGGGTGATGGAATGGGTGGATTCTCGGGAGTTGACATTGGCTCACAAAATCAATCTCGTTTGGTTACTGGCTTCCGGGATTTTGCTTGGTTGAAGCGCTGACGCGCACAACAGGCGAGGTGTTTGGGAGGTTCACGTGGATCTGAGACAGCACTTCGAAACCCCTTTCTCAGACCGGGACACGGACATGGAGGAGTGGAAGTGATAGTACACAATTCTGACAGCGGGGACAGTGATTCTCTGGGCCTCACAGGAGAGTGCAAAAGTTCGCAAAGACGGTATACGAGGTTTGGCCCGCTCGTGCCAGCCCTGCCGCGCCAGCTCGTGTTGGTGAGCAATAGTCGGGGCGATACGGACGCCCTTGTGCTCGAATTTGCACATTCAGCTCAAGCCCCCGGTCACTCTCGTACCCTGCAGGACGTCGTACCGCGTCATTTGCCTACTCGCAAAGCAACTAACCGGTCAAGATTGATCTCTATCCACCAACCAGATTCCCTGCCGTCAAAGAAGACTGGTGGGTTACACAAAGACGGAGGGAACGAGGGAGGCGGGCTGCTCAGCCTCACTGCATTCCAGTATTTATCCATGTCAGCCGTCGCAACATTGCCTCTACACCATCCTCCCGACCCGCCTCCCACGTGTGTCCGAGAACCTGGGAAGTGAACCACAGCCACTCACTCCCGGCCTTGGCTTAGCTTTTCAATACCAGCATCCAGGCGCGCGCTTGGCACACGGACGCAGCATATCCATACTCAAGTACGGAGTACTTCCAGTCCAAGGGTTCCCACGATGCCTGTATCTCGCACAAGTACTCAGACGTCCTCATCCGGCACATCATCATCGACCTCCTTCTCCTTCCCGGCGGGCTCCAAGACCCAAAAGGTCCACGAATACTCCTTGAAATTCGACGTACTCAAGGGCTATCTCGAGAGAACGTATCCCAACCAATATGAACTCAAGGTACGGAATGACTTACCGTCCATCACTCTCCTTTCGGTACTGTTGGAGCTCGATTCTTACATGCCACAACTCACCTTACATCTTGTCTCTTCCCTGTCCGTTCACCCAGTTTGGGATGTTCGGACTCGACTGCCTGACTAACTGATCGTCCACACCAAGCAGATGAGGTTGGGATTCTTTATCATCACAGCGCCCGAGGTGCTGTCCGAGGTAAGTTGAGTCAAGTCGAGCTTTCCAGCCAACGTCGGTTCTGCTTGGACGATGCTGCTGTTCACACTCACGCCACTCTTCTCACGCCACTCTTCATAGGCTGTACTGGAGTCGCTTAGGGATGAGTCAAATCAACATACGTCATGAGCCACAAAGACCGACAGAGGGCCAAGGAAAGAGAGACGCGCTCCCGTGGTTGACTGCGGGTGCCCAAGGGGTGGCTGGCGATCAACGACATAGTAGCATCCGTTCGTAGAAAACAACGTCGCACAGATCCCACGCGACTTCCTCCACCGCCATCTCAGTCACAAACGGTGTCGTCTAGCCCATTTTTCCCGACCACGCTGTAACCCACAAGAACTCATTGCCCCATAGTGATCTTCTCTTTCTCTCCTGCCCTGATCCGCCTCTCCACCTCCTTCAAGCCAGAATACTTTTTGACCGTCCCGTCCAGCCACCCAACCGGTATGAACGTCGCGGCAAACCACGCCGACGTCGCGCCTGCGCCCCGCCAAATCTGGTCGGGCGCGCCCTTGCCCCCGCGCTTCGATAAGTCCGCGACGACATTCTTCGCCCAAGCATCGGCGTCCATCAGTTTCGCCGGCGGCCCGTTCTGCATGAACGTCTCGACCACATCCTTGCCCGCCGCGTAGGGGCTGCTGTCCGACAATACGACAGCGTCGTTAGTGCCAACGTTGTCGAAGAAGCGGGACTTGACGGCCGCGGTCTTGAGATCCACAACTTTAATGTCAAAGGGCTGCATTTCGAGCCTCAGCGTCTCCGTGACCGTTGAGAGCGCGGCTTTCGAGGCCGTGTACGGTCCCAGGAAGGGGAACGCCAGCTCCGGTGCGCAGGAGGTGTTATTCACGATCATTTTCGTCTCGGAGCTCGAGGCGCGCAGGAGCGGGAAAAGAGCCTGGGTGACCCGGATGACGCTGAAGACGTTGAGCTCGAATTGCTTCTTGATTTGCTCGAGGGACGCGTCCAGGATGGGCATGTTGTATCCGGCCCCCGCGTTGTTCACCAAGACTTCCAGTGTCGCGCCGGTGAGGGCGGAGACCTTCTCCACGCAGGCCGAGATGCTTTCTTCGGAAAGGACGTCGAGCTGGAGGGTTTCGATACCGAGGGAGCGGAGATGCGTCATCTTTTCCGGGTTCCGTGCTGTCGCAATGACGCGGTACCAGCGGTGTTTGTGGAATGCGACGGCGAGGGCCGCGCCCAGGCCGCCGTCGGAACAGCCTGTGACGAGGACGGTGCGGACAGGGCGTTTCTCCATGGATTTGTCTTCTTCTGAAGCCGTTCTCGCGTCTTGCGCGTGGTGGGCGGTGGTTAGGGTTGTTAACAAGTATGGCGCATTGCTCCTGCTACGCTTCACGTTATCAAGGTTCGGGTTCCTCTGACATCTGAGCTCGGGTCCGTGCGGTCCATGACGAAGCGTGAGACAGATAGACAATCAGAAAAGACTAGGTCCTGGGACACGACTCGTGCGCAGCACATGTATAGTCATGTTGATTCCGTCATCACACCCTCAGGGCCTTTTCCCAATGTCAGCACAAGAGACATGTCTCACCTCCTGCCGCCCATCATTCAGAGCCGGTTGCATTTAGGGGCCTAGAGCATTTGCGCGTGGATGGGACTATCAACGAAGGGGTTGATTAGCTTAGTAGAAGATATAATACAGCCCCCTTCCGCAAATTGGAACGAAATATTTGGCGACAGATGATGTGATCAGACGGGGCACAGCCTCGAATGCTGGAGACGGATACCGCGGTGGAACTTGCTCCATACTAGTATTCACAAGGGTGTCATCTCTCTATACCTGTGTGCCTGTACTCAGAGGGACGCGCATTGCATCGCTGCATGCTTCAAACCTATGACTCTCAACAACAGCAATTGCAAGTAATAAACCAACGCACGGCACCTTACAAAAACAAAAGCACATCTCTTCGGGTGCGGAGCGGTGTCAAGCCTTGGCTAACCCGCCTCCATCTCCTGGCTCAACTCTGATCCTAGACCACGGGTTCAGGAACCATCGGCCTTTTTGCTTGCAAAGAAGCGCGATGCAGGCAATCCGGTCCATGGGTCAAGCAGTCACTTCTTCCTATGTTTCATGAAGAGGTGGCGAAGATAGGGACCGCCAGCTGTGATGTAGGCTTAGGGAGAAAACAGCAACTGGCAAGGCGACAATCTGAAAGTTCTGATCATCTGCGTCCGCACTCATTTCAATTCTTCATCGTGGTGGAGTGTCGTCCTGCAATATCTCAGAAGGACTAGCTCGAAGCCTCTGGGAGGCTCACTATCCCAAATGGAATGATCATTGGGGAGTAACCGGTCCTGTTAGGAAGTTGGCCTGTGCCCCTGTATTGCGGCGTTGCCATAAAGCCACACTTCTTCCACAGCATACACACTTGCGGTCGGAGCTTCACTAGTGGTGATATAGGATGACATGAAATTGGATCGTCCAGGACACGGCTGATAGGAGGAACCACGAGGGCTAGTGGCAATGTGGTAGACAATGCAGCTCGGTCAGAAGACCCTCTCAGCATTGCTCGAAATCCACCCACGATGCTCGTTGTTTTTCCCAGCAACCATGTTAGAACCAAGCTCTGAGGAGCAGTTGGAGCTCGAAGAAGCTCTCCGCGGCGGTGTGAGTGTGTTCAGTGACCTCTCAAGTGGAACTTGCTCGCAGCACCTCTCGGCGCTGGTCAGGGCGTCTCCTCGTTACTGTAGGTCCCTTCTTCCAACGAAAGCATAGAAACACGGAGAAATGATACGAGCACAAGAGGGGTTGATAGACGCAGCCGGCACCTTGATTCTACTAAGCGCTTGAATCCGCCTCAACCGCGGGACATCGGCAAGTCCGCCACTTTGATTCTGGGCTGGCTTGATTGTAGAGACGGAACTGGAAGACTCAGGCGAGTGGCATCTTGTCTGCGACTTGCCAAGGGGGACTCCATACCATAGAGAGCACAACTGCGGAAGGAGCCTGGCGGAAAGGTTACTTCAGCAACTGTAATGTCTTGGTGGTAAGTGTAGACATGAAGGTCTCTCCAGTCAAACGGAGTAGGAGTCAGCTTGAGGCTACCCTCGGTCGGATCATTGTGCGATCCGAGAAAATGTTACCTGAACGGTGAGAACCGTTGTGCGAGGTAGAGCAGGGTTGCTCGACTAGTGGCCGCTTCTGCTGTCGCCCTTGCTCGCAGTGGGAGTGATCAAAGTCCCTGCGTTGCTCAATTCAGACGCTCTTATGCGTTTCCACTACTCGACAGTTAGACGTTCCTTAATCCCACTTATTCGGGTTGCTGTGTGCCCTCTGATTCCTACTCACCTCTTGTTCCTGCTGTTTGGTTGTACAAGATGCAAAGCAACTCAGCAACTCATCATTCTTGCAATCTTTACTACCCTCCTGACTCTGTTGTCCGCTTTCCCCTTCGTTCAGAAATGGGCAAGCGACTGTGTTACCCTTTGCACCAAAATTGCCCAGTGTCCGTGTCACTTTGCCAGTTTTTGGCCTGGCTTCAAAATGCCCCTGTCACCACCACCTCCTTTCCTCCAAAGCCAGAGGGCTTCAACAGCGTGTGCTTTGGCACTAGCATGTCCAGAATGACGATTCGCTTCACTCATCATGACTTCGATGGGTCTCTCTTTCTCAACGACGGACCAGATGGCCTCTTGAAGCTCACTTCCGCGGGGTCCGAAATCTCCGCGCCCAAGTCTATACAGGATTCGTCCTAAAATTTGGTACGCCATACATCTTTGATTGGGCAGTGTCGAACGTGACAGCATCGACAGTTCAGGAATCGTATATCCCGCGCTGCTGGGATCATCGCCATGATGGTGCAACCCTTCCTTCACGTCAATCTCGAGACTGCGTTGCGGGGGAATCAAGGCCCCATCAAACCCAAAACGCAAAGACGAGGCGAGGAAAGAGTCTTTGGTGGGGTTATATAGCGAAGCCGCGGTCTCTTCTTCAGAGGGATCTTGCAACCAGGAGAGAGAGGAAGGGTCGTGGGGCGTATCAGGGAAGTAGTGCGTTTTGAGGTCGGCGAGGAAGGACGGGTCGTCTGGGTTCAACGGTTTGTAGGCGTCTGCGGAGCGCGGAGGAACGGGGAAGTGGATGGAGGGTGCTGGTTGGGATTCGCTAGACTGGAGTGGCCTGGCGGTTTGTTCATTCGTATCTGATGCGGATTCGATATCTTGCTCGAGAGCATTCTGATCGTTCGGTTCCTCAACATTAGCTTCGAGCCACTGCGCTTGCTGCAACTGATCCTCCTCGATGTTCGCTCGCTTCAGCAGTCTCTCCAAAAAGGCAGGGTTCAGGCTCCTTGTTAATTCAGCCCTTGCCTCTTCGAGATCCTCTATTGACATCTCGGCAACTCTTCTCTTGTTCTCTTCACTGATCTCGGCCTTCTGCTGCGCGTCCATATCAACGCCGTATTTCCTGCCCACATGGTGTTTGATTGCTTGATCTGAGGGCTCGACTTTTGTAGCTATTGAGGGGTGCAGGGACTGGTTTCTTTGCTTGAAGGCGGAAACTTTGGCACGTTGCTTGTGCTGAGGGAATCCCGACTTGGAGGATTTCAGGGAAGGGGCCGGCGGGGGAGCGTCTGTGTCGTGTTCTTGGATGTCTTTGATGCTGAAATCGAGCACCTGTTCTTGAGAAACATCATCTGAGACGGAATTGAACGTGAAATTGTCGGCATCGAGGTCCAGCTCGAATCTCTGCCCCGGGATAGCCATATTGCGGGTACTCTAAAAATGCATCGACTCTCTGCACAGTCGTGGTACATTTCACGCCGGAGAGATCGATTCAGTCCTTGACTTCATCGGATTAAAAAGGTTTGGGGCGGGCGTTCGGACTAAACTACCCGAAGCTCGCGCCAATCATGCAAGCCACTTTGCAGGGGTAGGATCTCACAGGTGGGGCACTCCGATCTTTCTGCTCCAAACTCGGGGTCTGTTATGGACAGATGCTGAGGATGCCTCCCTGTTCCGACGGAGACAAAGGACAATGAGCTTATGATCGTAGGCGCACAGTATGTGCCAGTCCGATAGAGGCTCCTCTCGCGGCAGCAAGAGTGTGCGAGTCGACCCGATGTGTGGCTGAGGAATGAATCGCAGTCCAACTGAGCGGAACTGCGGCCAAGTCGACTTTCCTTCAAACGGGCCGACCAATGAACATTCATTTTTATTTCTGCGAGCTTGCCTCGCCTGCCGCCACGCCCTATATTTTCTGCGTATCTGAGCCGAACGCAGTTCAAAGCCTCGCACCACACTGTGAGATGTCACTTGCCAGATGCTGGAGATAATTTCGGCCTCCCCCTTCGAAGCTCGATGCCCTTTCCAGTTCGCCATCATGTCTTTCCCTCTGCCTCCCTTTACCTGGCCGTTTCCACCCAGTGCGCGCTGCGCTGCTCCTTTGCGCTCTGGCCTGCCCGCTTGTTTCGTGTTTGGCAGTCCCAGCTCCTGGTTTGGCTTCGCGATGTGCCTGTTCCATTCACTTTTTATCCACTCTTGCCTCCGGCCACGCTGGTCTGGTGTTTCGTTGCCTTCGCCTCGTAGCCCATCCTGGCTCATCCTGGCTCATCCTGGCTCATGCTCATGCTCTTTGTCAAGACTTATTTGCTTGCACCCGTCACACTCATACATATACTATTTCTGCCTCCTCCCATCTGTGTCCTCTTTTCTCGACCTTTTCCCACTCCTCTTCGCCCTCCCGCGCCTTGTGAAGCTGCCGCCGCGGAGCACTGCACGCTACTTCAATCCTGATCTTACTTTGATGTTCTCTGCCTGCGCCTAGCGCTTTACCACGCCGCATCTTCGCCGCTAACCATTCATCACTACTAATTCATACCTGGTGTTTTCACAACTGCAGTTGGACTGCATCGCACACCACTTTGTCACTTCAACCATTTCTTTGTAGGACACCCTAACTCACACCGGAAGTGCTCGTCCATCCACCTACCATCAACCACCACCACCGATCTCACTCCTCTCAGCGTCGATATCAAGGCTGCTCAAAAGCTCACATCACCTAGCTCCGTCTTGATTGAAAGCAAGCTGCTGTCGATGACTGCGGCGTCAGCTGCACCTGTGATCTTGAGAGAAGTGTGGCGGTTGGAGGCCGAAAATGGAAGTGGACGGCAGGAGTTCCTCTCTCGACAGTTTGTCCAGCGCACCTCCAAGTGACGCAGAGGGCAGTCTTGGACCACCATATTATCTCCCAACTCATCGTAACACGAGCGCAGCGGCTGCCCTGGGTGGTGCGAATAATCACGACGCTCGACAACCACATGCCGACCCAGGTGTGGCTTTATCAGCCACAACTGAAGGTGCACGCCAAGATCTGCAGCCAGTGAAGCGGCCTCGGAAGCCGCGAGCACCGAAAGATCTCAACGCGCCTCCCGCGGAAAAGAAGCCTCGAGTCTCTCGCAAACCTCGAACCGCCATAAACAATACTACATCACGCAAGAGGACCAAAGTAGAGCCGATAGAAGACGACAGCACTATTGTCATCCCAGGTCCTCCGACGTCGGGCCTGCAGGCATCTACTCTGGTTCAACCAGTTTCTTTTGCGCACCAACCTGCTGTGGAGAGCCGCAGAAATGAGGCTGCCAAGACTTCCGAACCTGGCTTCTCGATACAAGACAGGCCGATGCACCCTTACACATCTCCCCAAAACACGTATGACCAGAAACCGAATGTATTGGCTCCCCCACCACCGCAATCATCCACGCCTCGTTCGAAAGCAATGTACGATCCTATCAGAGAATCCACGCAGCGACCTCTGGATACAAACCCACCTCCTCCTATGGCACAGCCTGTCATGACTCCTCCCAGGCCAACATACAATCCAAGCACTTCACCAGCTATTTCTAGCATCATTGACTACCCTCCGCAGGCCGAGTATTCGAGTTCTGCTACGCTAGTCACCCATCCCCCGAGAGTTGAGCCACCATCCACTCACACAAACGGCCGAACGATCGATTCACCAAGAGCAGCTGAACCATCTGCGATGGATATTGACCTTGCTGAAAAAGAACAAGCGCAGCCTAAAAGGGCCACCGCCTCTCGAAAAATACCCTCGGAAGCTTCCACACGAGCCACCTCTCCCAAGCCTGCACGAGCCAAGGAGCAGCCTCCTCCGCCTCCCATGGGTTCGGGACTGCTTTCAGCCAGTCTGTTTGGTGGAGATTCAAGCAATGGTATCGCCCAAAAAGACTCTGAGAAGGGATCGAATATCGTGCTGCACGTCGACCTAAAAGACCCCAATAATCGAGTCATCAACTTCGCCCGGATGGCCGAGGAGAAATACGGATTTGCTGCCCTTTACCCTCGCCAAGCCGCACAGAAGGAGCGACTGGCCAAGATTGCCGCTGCTGGTGCTGCGTTAGAACGCTCAGCATCAGCCAGCAAACTGGGCGGAACCTCCGCTGAGAGTGGTGACGAAGACCTAAGCGTTGATATCGATCGCGATTCGGAAAACGATGGAGATGTTGCAATGTCTGGCGTCAATGGCCGGCTGGAGGCGGGCAATAGCGGAACGGATGGTCCCGGTCCAAAACCTCAACGGAGACGGAAGGTCGAAGAGTACGATGTAGACGACGACTTTGTCGACGACAGTGAGCTACTTTGGGAAGCACACGCCGCTGCAAGCAAAGATGGGTTCTTTGTATATTGTGGACCGCTCGTTCCGGAGGGAGAGAAACCCGCAGTTGAAAGGTGTGTACAACTGCTACTACCGTCTTCCGATTTGTTTACTGATCTCATTTCAGAGCCGACGGGACCATCAAACGTGGCCGGGGTCGAGGTCGTGGTGGCGGTCCGGGTTCTCGGGGTGGGCGCGGAGGCGCTGCTGCTTCAGAAGGTGGCACTCGACGCGGTGGCGGCCCTGGTTCCCGAGGCGGAGGGACAACTCGGAAGCCTCGCATCACGAAAGACGAGAGAGCGCAGATGGAGAAGGAAAAGCTACAACGCGAGAAGATGGCTTCACTGGTACCCAAGCCATCCGCATATCCTGCCTGAACAGATGGCGTATCTCAACTGTCCTTTCACGACCTAGAGGCGACTAGGAAAGGCCCGCACCTGATATGCGAATCTTGTTGACGGAGTACGGATATTTCCCTGCCGGCTCAGGCTTAGGGTCTCTAGCACCACCAGCAATACCAGCATGTGTTCTTGCTGGCCCATCAAAGTGCTGTTTGAGAGTTGCTTCTGTCAATCCATCATGGCAGCGGGGCTTGGGTTGTGAAGTTTTCTTCTCATATGAGGACGGTTAGCTACTACCATTATTGATACCAATACTTCCTGGAACCCAGATTTGAGAGAGACAAGGAGTTCACTCGACAATAAAGAGGTCATCTATGTCTCCTTGTATTCGCGTGACTTTGGATACCCCTCGCTGGGCTGAAAGTATCGACACGGACCTGCTGCACCGTAGCACGAGTGGCTTGATTTAGTGCACAGCCAAATCCGCCAAGACGTCATGTCGCATCTGCCACCTGCAAGGTCGAGCAAGTGCTAATTAGGGGTCATCATGGAGAACACAGAATCCCATCAGCGAAACCTAATATGAGACGGCGCAACAGGGAGACTTCAGGGTGGGATGCAAGCACACGGTGGTCCTCGATGCAGCTTTCACCGTGGTGACAGCACCGTCGCTTTTCTCAACTTTCAGGCAGCGCTCGCCAGAAGACTCGCTTCTTCGCTACACGCTACGCTAATCTTGCTGATCCTTGCTTCTTCCGCTGTGAGCTTAGAGATCTCGCACTAAGTAAACGTCCAGCGACCAGAGACCAATCTCTTGGGGCTCCCGGGACTCCTAACTAGGCCGTCTCGGCCACTCACAGGGAGGAACCCCACAGCTGGGTGGCCCGTTGAAAACGCGGCATTGATGGCATGTTCGCCCCAAATCGTGGGCTGCACCAGTCTGCTTTGGCTGTCTTCCGTGCCCCCCGTGGCCGCTGTTCTAGTTAGCCAGAAGGCTTCGAGGGCTTCTCCAAGTCGCCTAATCCACTTCTTTGTGCCCTTCACCCTCGGCTTCGCTTGACTGGAACCACGCCGTTCTGGTGCAGTCCGCTCCTCTTCCCATCCGAGTAATTGTCGAAGCAACACACCTGCGGACCCGCGGTTGTCTAACTGTCGCCATCGTCGCTCTCTCAGTTTCCATCTCTAACACTTCTCAGGCCGCGTTCCATCTCCTTCTGCTATCGCCAGCGACACTTCATTCGAAGTTCTTACGCAAGCATGCGGTGCCGGGAGCCACCCTCACTGTTACCGCTGTGCCGTCGGTTCCCAGGCTGATCATCCTTCGCAAGTCTGCCCTATCTCTGCACCGCAGCCTTTCCACTCCGGTAGTTGAATCGACTTCGACGTCGCGCATGGGAGAACAAAAGCAATCATGGACGGGTTTGCGGGCTTCTATAGCCAGTCCTATCCGGGCGCGGATCCGAACGAGGCGTTGAATGGATATTCGCAGGATGCCACTATGGGTGGGATTGATCCCAGCGCCATGGACACCACGAGTCTGGGCCAGGCTCAGAGCCTGCACCAGATAATCAATCAAAACAATGAACAATTGATGCGCCGGAGGAGCAACTTCTCACCGCACTTCCGCCATGGTTCACACGATCACGGCCGCAGAGCGTCAATGCTCGAGTTTTCTTCGAACTTGGACAGCGACCTGGCCGATTTTCAATTTGATCCGAACCCGAATGAGCCGACATTGAACATGGAACCGGCCGATATGATGCCGATGCAAAAGTCGCTGGACCCACGCAAGGTCCGTTCAAGAGAAGACTTGTCGTTGAATACCCAATTTTCGCGAATGCATACAAGTTTCGATAATATGCAGGCCGTCAACAACTTCTCTCCTGTTGGTCTACCCAGCACTTCGGCCCCTATGGAGCAATCCGCCGCGTACATGCCCCCAGATTTGGATATGACAATGGATTTTGACCCTATGTTACGAGGCGCCAATGCTTCAGCGATGCAGGAGCCCTTGTTCACAGCCTCACCAATGGACCAGAGTTTTTCTATGTCGTATCAGGCGGTGAATCATGATCCGGGCGGCGGCTCCTCGATGAGTCCGCAAGTACAGAGCCGGATGGCAACCATGGCTCAAGGCATGTCCTCAATGCCTGATTCGTACTCGAACCGTTCGCAACACCTGCGCGGGCCGGCTCCTCTCAACACCTCAGTTTCTCTAGCAGGAGGGCCCTCGTCCGCAATGGCCTCTCCGGCACATATGCAGCACCCACCTAAGAGACGGTCATCTGTTGACCTGCATGCTCCCTATTCCGGTAAAGGTAGTAACAGTAAGCGCCGATACAACTTGTTGTCTTCCGACTGACATTATCGACCAGATGTTACTCCCGACCCGAGAGCGATGAACCCCCCGAGCCTCCCCCATATGCCGCCAGTTCAAGGTGGCCAGATGCCACCTCCAAAGTACGCCAATGCCTATTCCTCCAGTGGTTTCGATATGCTTGGTGTTCTCGTAAGTGGACTTCTGTACCGATGCCGTGACCATGCGTAATGTCTGGACAGATGCGAGTTGCGACAAGACCACGACCGGAAATCAATATTGGGCCAGTCGACTTGTCCTGCGCCTTCGTCGTCTGCGATATAGAGAAATTCGACCTACCTATTGTCTACTGTTCGGAGATGTTCGAACGACTGACTGGCTATAACAAACACGAGATCCTGGGCCGCAATTGCCGCTTTCTGCAAGCACCAGACGGTAAAGTGCAATCCGGAGTCAAACGGAAATATGTCGACGATAACTCAATTCTTTACCTGAAGAATCAGATCACCAAGCGCGCGGAAGCACAATTGAGTCTGATCAACTATCGAAAAGGAGGACAGCCATTCATGAACCTGTTGACCATGATCCCGATTCAATTTGACTCGGAGGACTACAAGTTCTATGTCGGTTTCCAGGTCGATCTGGTGGAGCAGCCAAGTTCAGTGTCCGGGAGGAATCCAGGTATGACTGTCTTTGAATTTGTGCAAGCCGGGTCAAGTTCAACTAACCCTCGTATCAGACGGAACGTATGAAATCAACTACAATCGAAGCTCACTCCCCGCCTACCAGCTTCCTGCTCCGCATGACTCCAACCAGGTGCAGGAAATAGGTGAAACAATATCTCGGGACGAGGTCTCCAAGGTACTGGCCACTATAGGACGTGGTGACTCGGACGCTTCCAAACGGATATGGGACAAGATGTTACTGGAGAACACTGACGACGTCGTGCACGTCCTCTCAATCAAAGGGCTGTTCCTCTACCTATCACCCGCCAGCCGGAGAGTCCTGGAATATGACCCGAGTGAACTTATTGGCGTGGGCTTGTCGTCAATATGCCATCCCAGCGACATCGTACCCGTCACCCGAGAACTGAAAGACTCCTCCAGTGGAGCTCCCGTCAGCATCGTGTACCGGATTCGTAGGAAATTTAGTGGCTTCACCTGGTTTGAGGCTCATGGTGCCCTGCATGTTGAGCAAGGGAAGGGTAAGAAATGCATTATCCTTGTCGGCCGGGAGAGACCGGTATACGCTCTGGATCGCACCGACCTCAAAACTGACAGTAACCCGGGTGAGAGTGAGCTATGGTCCAAGATTTCTACGTCAGGGATGTTTCTGCATGTGTCATCCACCTCTCGTGTCATGTTGGACCGTCTCCCCGAAGATCTGGTTGGTACGAGCATGCAGTCATTGATGAGACCGGACTCCAAGAAGGAGTTTTTGCGCATGCTCGAGACTGCAAGAACTGGAGAGAAGGTGTCTTTCAGGCACGATCTTCAGAATCGACGTGGTCAAGTCCTTCACGCGCAGACTACGATCTATCCCGGTGATGCCCGGCCGGGGTTCAAGCCGACTTTTCTGCTGTCGCAAACCCGGCTGCTTAAAATGACGCGTGCCACGCTCTTGAATCAGAAGTCGATATCGGGAGCATCGGTGGGTTCGGGGACTCCGGCGACACATGGGTCCGGGCAATCATCCGGTAACATGCCGAATGGATCTACGCGCTCTCTTGCTTCCAAGGGCAATACGACGGATCATAACGGGACGTTCACTCAAGCAGGAAGTCATGCGCTCAGCTTGGGCAACCAGGATGAAGCCCTCGCATCCGAGGACAATATTTTCGACGAGTTGAAGACGACTCGGAGCTCCAGTTGGCAGTTCGAACTCCGGCAGATGGAACGTCAGAATCGGATCTTGGCTGAGGAGTTGCAGGCTCTGCTAAGTCGGAAGAAAAAGCGTAAGAGGAGGAAAGGTCTCGGCCAGATGGAAAAGGATTGTGCCAATTGCCACACTAGAGTTACACCGGAATGGAGGAGAGGTCCGAGTGGAAATCGTGATCTGTGCAACAGCTGTGGCCTGCGGTGGGCCAAACAGGTGAGGTCCCCGTGTTTCTCTGGTTGTGGTGTTTTCGCGAGTATCAATTGCAACTAATCAACGCTTGATGCAGAACGGACGAGTGTCGCCTCGCAAACCCTCCAGCCAACAAAGTGACAGAGGCTCAACGTCTCCCGCACATAGCACGTCGGCCAACCAGGCGGAGGCCAAAAAGGGCGAATCATCCGAGACAACTGGCACAGGCACTAACCAACCGCCAGGAAATCCCTCGGGGACCACTGACGGCGGAGGAAACGACAAGGAGATTTGGAGAGGGCAACTGCCGCCTAAAATTGACGAAGTTGAGGAACCCCCTCATCCCAGCATATTGCCAACATGAAGGTTGGCTCCAAGCAATCCCAGGTCAAATTCTATCAAGCACAGCTCCGCTGGATATCTCAAACCCGGTCAAGGAGGACACGACGGGACATATGACTGGAATATCGTCCATGAAATCTATCCATGGATTTGCCAAGCCCAAGCCCAAGCCAATCCATTACTAGTCGACATCTGGATTCATTCGCTCTCCTGAGACATGCCCGTGGGGAGCACGCTGCTTCTGCCACTGGGTTTCATTCCTTCCAGTGATCTCGACCTGCCCAACAATTTTCATAGGCTTTGGAAGCCGCGACAAGAACGATGGGGATGTCCAATGATTCGAACCAGTGTGCTCGACAGCGTCACGGACATTTGGGAGATCCCGCTACCGGAGAGACAAAGGTGCGGAATGAAGCAAAAGCTGATGTGACGCGGGTGGACACTCAACAAATGGCACCGGCGCGCAATACCGATCGATTGTTTCTTTCCGATCATCTGACACGATCACGCCCCCGTGCGAAACAGAGGGTGCAGGTCACGACTCCAGCCGGGTCACACCAACAACAATCAGATGTCCCGAGGAAAGGGAGAACGCGATCTGAGGGTTCGATATTTGTTGCCCCAGGGCCTCAGACGGGCGATCCACTTTCCATGCGTCTCACTGACGACAACCAAAGATGTTGTGCTTCTGGGCCCCGTCATATAGGTCCCGGACAGAAAGCTGGCTGCACAGTCTCACGGCGCGACGACGACGCAATGAGAACCATATTCATGGAGAAATGCGGGAAAGGGCCTACTTTGATCAGATTCTACACGAGATTTCACATTTGAGGTGACAATTTTCATGCGGTCTATATACATTAGAGGCAGGCGTTTGGGCAGGGAGAGATGCACTCTGTATGCAGAGTGATGGCGAGACGATCAACATACAATGAAATGGCCCGGGGGTTTGATGTGTGGGGTCTATGTCGATGAATCTACTCCGTACGATTTTCTTATAATCACACAAAGCTTGTAAGTTTACAACCTTGGGACGGAGCGAGTTGAAAGCTCCTTATATCGTGTTCATTTCCAAAAGTACGACCATCGTGACCTCCGCCAATGCGCGCGGTATGGGAGGTTATCTACATCAATCAACCTATTCGTATATCCTCATTCACCCCTTACCCAACACGCACGTTCGCTCATGGCGCTATGTTGCTGGCTCCTTGGACCGCATGGACACAAAAACCATGTGAAAAACGCGCGTCGGGCCCATGTAGGGGTATGATATCTACACACGGACATGTACGCCACGTGCGCGCGCACGCCGCTGTTCGTTCTTGTCTTCAGATCCATCGTCCCCGCCTCTGGTCTCGCGCGAGATCCCGCGGGGGAGGATCAAAATTCAGTTGTAAGTCGTGCATTCGAAACTCCTGCCCAGGCTGACGGGAGTGAGCTTCTGATGGTGATGATGTTGATGAGGGCACCAATCTAGATGCTGAAGTCGTGTGCTCCGCGCTTTCGATAGGGACGGGCGCGCGAGAAGTGGAGGCAGAGGAGGTTGTTGGGTCGAGCACCCAGAAGGAATCGCGTCTCAAGAGTTGCACTTGCTCGCCGGCTGCTTGGGTGACGATGGAACTGACCCGGTTGGACTCTGGCGGGGGGATTGCGCTTAGCGTCAAGGCTGTGGTTGTGCGAGGAGGGCCGGCACCGGCACCGATGCCGTTGAGCGTGCCGTCGTGGTGGTGGTGGGCTTGTGCATGTGTCTCTGTGCTGTCGGCTGCTGCAGATGCCGCGGTATATCTGAACAGCAAGGGGAGGGTTGATTCTTTCCAGACAGCCATGTGCTGTTGATGCGTGGAGAGGATGGTGAGCAATAGCCCTGCGAGGCCCAAGACGGTGAGCGCCAGCGGGTAGGTGATCCACTCCCAGCGGACAAGGACCACGGCCTCACTTTGCAGTGTGGTGCCAATGGCGACGCTGTCCTGGAGTTGTTGAAACCGGCCCGTCAGTGCACGTCCGACTCCGTCTACCACGTCGCTGAAGTCGCCGTTCCCGTCGATTGCTTGTTGGCCCGCGGAGCTCCAGGGTCCGCCATACGCCTGTGAAAAGCCGGTGGAGTCGAAGTCCAATGCTCCCCCGTCAGAAGGGTTGGGGTACCAGTACCCCGAGTGGCTGTACGTGGTGTTTCCCTCGAGGGCGATGCGCAGAGCCTGGATGAGCAAAAAGGCTCGCCCTTGGGAGTCGTCGTTCCCAGCGTCGTAGATGGAGTAGTTTGTTCCATTGATGGTGACGTTCCAGCCTGTCAGAACCCGGCCATCGGGTTGGCCTTCGCCTATAAGTATGGTGCCGTAATTTGTGGATGTCGCATTCGAGACTAACGCTCCGTTCCTGACGGCAGTGTCCATTGTCCGAACACAAGGAGTGAAGGCGCATTCTGTTGCCTTCTGGACCACGACTTGGCCAAAGTCTGCGGTTAGGTTCAAGTCCAGGTAACCCATGGCAAACAGTGGAGAGTCGATACCTCCATAGGACTTGTTGTCCCAACTATAACCCCAGTGGCTGTCAGGTGTCGGGTCAATGTTCAGTGGCCACACCACGCGACGAGGGTAGTTAACGGACCATTGGACACTACTTCCCAGTGCGAGGTCCAGCGAGATAGAGATGTCGACGGGATTGCCATTGGGGAAAGAATACTTGGGCGTCCAGCTGCTGGTGGAGGAAGTGTCGTTGCTTTGAGAAAACTTCTCGAGGTGCGAGGTGAGGTTGATACTGTACGGGTCTCCGCTCAGGTTGACTTTGGCTGTCATGTCCTGGCAGAGCGTACACATAGCAAGGGTGTTGTATGCCGGCCATGTGCAATTTCCACTAGAGCAGAATGGAGGCGGTACTGCGCCTGCGGCACCGCCAAAGGCGCCGATCAAGGCATTAAGAGACAGTCCCGAGCCTCCCAGGTTTCCAATCACCGGTTCGTTGTATGAAGTTGGGGTACGGATCGAAGCTGGGTCGGAAGCAATGGGGGTCTCCCGGACAACAGTGTTCAATACCTGTTGCAGGAACGGCTCGAAGCCGAGAGCAAGGACGGTGACCAAAGCAGCTAACAGAGCTCGAATACTTCCTCGACGACTCAAAATGAGCATAGCTGAGCCGTAAGGACCACGACTGGCCTCCTCAAACGCGTCGACCGTGGCGAGGGGTCGTGGCTTGTCTATGAACCAGAGCCACTTCTCCTGGCGAAGTGCAGCAGCAACGACAACCAAGAGTGCAGCTTTGGCAAAGCTTGCAAGGAGTGAGATGATTGCGTTGATCTGTGAATCCAATGTCAGAACGACACCAAGCGAATCGAGGGCGTTGCAGAGAGCACTCACATTCAAGCCATCTGGCAGGTCTGGTACCCGACGATTGTCATACGCAAACAAAATGCCTGCGATTGCAGCAAGTATGCATACGCATAGCAAGGCTGCTGACATTTCCCACACCCAATTATCCAAGCTCATACGAGTCCACCATGATGGTCGCTTTTGGAAGATCTTTAAAGAGCTTGACTGACCTACATTACCGGTGTGAGTGCTGGATTGACTGCTGAAAGATCGATCCATCTTCACAAAGTTGCGCCAGTCATTGGGTTTCTCAGTGCTTGTTCCACCAGGTCCATTCGCTGCCGGACGCCATAGACGTCGGTATATATTAGAATACATCGCTCCAGGCTTCGCAGGTGGAAGTATCTCAGGCGTCCAGAGAGGAGCTTAATATGCAAAAGACGTGGCGATCAAGGCCGTCAGCCACAGGATGGCGAGATGGAATACGAAGCATAGAACAAGATGGGGCGGAATTGGGTCGGCAACTGCGCTTGGAAGCGACGAAAGCAGCTCATTGCGCATAGCAACATATCGAACACTCGACGACTTACCATGATGCCGTTTCCATTGTCTGTTTCATGTGTCGCAGAACCACAAAGAAATGAAGACAGTGGATGGAATTGCTAAGCGCTGGCTGCCATCGAGTCTGGGGAAGGCTATATTTGGGCGAGACCGTTGGAGTGGTAGGAGATGATAAGGCCTGGCCCGCGTGGGCCGCTTGGAGGCCTCATCGCCATGATTGTATTTCAGGCTTAGCTAATGCAAGGCTGGAGGCTGAGCAGTCCGAGTCATGGCTTTGGCGAGGCACACAAGTCCGAGAACTCGCCACGGAGGCATTATCGCTGGCAAAGTAGCGCCTGCCATGACGACGGACAAGTTGCAGGCAGCGTGTACTCGTAGAGAGTAGGTCGGGAAGGGTCGCCAAGCGGGTTCATCAATTTTGGGGCGCTCCGTACTATCACCCGCCGTGTGTTTTCTCCTGACGACTCGCCCCCTGCTCTTCAGTATCTCGATGTCTTCTCTCGCCCGGTTCTGCCGGAGCTCATCGTCGGCAAGGGGAGTACGTAAATGATAAGACGTCAATGCAGGAGGGACCTCGTACAGGGAGGAGGATGGACGCGGTCCATGCAAGTTCATGGGCAAAGAGGTAGGCCGCGAATGAATGGTCGAGTTGTCAATCATTTCTGCAGAAGCGCAGGAGACACGCAGGAGGGTGCGGAGGGGTCTGCAGTCACTGTACGTAAAGAACTGAGGGGCAGAGCAGTTGCGTCAACGGCACATGTGCGTGAACGAGGCGGACGATGAACAAAGGACGATGGACGAGGGACGGTGGGAATTATCCACTGAGAGTATCCAGACATGCAGCCCCGAGCTGATCCCTCTGATCCCTCACATGGCGGCCAGGGCACAAATCACTCGGCCGGCAGGTTGCGCCTTGTGAAGAACGATCGACACTGCTGTTGATGCCCAACTGGCCGCCCTCTCACACTCGCCTCAAAGTCACTTCACTTGGCCAACACCGACCAGCCCGACGCGGCTATCGTCACTTTGGCCCGTTATCTAAGGGCCGTTAGCAACTCGGCTACCGCCCAGTCGGTGTTTCACTCTGGCCATGATGGCATCCTGGGTCGATCAACTGGTTCCTGTTGCCAGTTCCCCTGATTCTTCCTGCTTCCCCGAGAGCGTTTGTCTCTTTTGAACTGCTTCTTCCTCTTGCTCCGCGCAAGGCCGCCGCTCCCAGAAGACGGTGCCCCGGCTCTCGCTCGCGGTCCCATGTAACTCTACCATCTCGCTTGACCATCTCTGACCATCCTCTGACCATCCGTGTGGCTAATGCGTAATAGTTTCGCCTTGGTCAATCCTCTCCTCCCGACGTGGGACTCGCTGCCTGACCACCATCACTTTGCGACTAACTCGTAGCTCGTACCTGTGGAAGTCAATACCCAAACGTCAGTACGGAGGACCCTGTCCTGCTGTCCTAGTCTAGCGCACCCACTTGTCCCACCTCGACGGCAACCCGAAATGCAGGGTTTCTGGATGGGTTGATGTGCAAGCCACGGCACACCCCTGCCGCAGGCTCGCAGCCCAGCCTTCCGAACTGGACTCTCACAGTTCCTGCTTCAACTTTTTCCATCCATACATTTGTATGCTCACAGTTCCCCCCTCTCTATCACACATCCACGATCGCTTTGGCACTTCCGATATACGCATTCCATTATCAGAATCCCGCTCCATTACGACCTCGCCGACGACAATTGTCGCCCACGCCGTCCCTATCAACTTCCCAATCCATCCATTGCGACTACCTCCTGTGCGCAAAGCGAATTCGGCCTGGCTCTTTCCCTGCGGCGTCCTGGTCTCAACTTGAATAACATCCCACTTCACTCCCGACGTGCCAGCCTCGACTTTGAGGTTCTGGGCCGTGTTGTCTAGCGCTTGTTTATCCGGCGAACTCTCACCCGATCGAGGCCGAACTCCTTTACCAGACGAGCAAGAAAGACATCGGCGCAGATTGCAATTCGAACCGCGAAAACGAGAACCAGATCTCCCGTCCGTGCGCCGTCCCAGTGGCCTGGATCCTTCCTCCGTCATATATTCCAAGGTCGCCCGCACCTCGGGAACTGTGTCCTGCCAACAGGTCGCATCTTTCACCAGTTTGCCGAAGCTACAGCTTCACGGCAATTGGCAACGGAATAGCATACTTTGTGATCGGCCACTCGAGCGTGCGCCATGGCGGACAAGATCTCCATCACCATATGCGGCGACGGTGGTTGTGGTGCGTTGAATTGCTCGTTGAGAGTCATACACTGTCCTAACCTTGTTTCCCTGCAGGCAAGTCGTCCATCACACTGCGCCTGGTGAGGTCACAGTGGACTTCAGAGTACGTTACCGCCTCTCATGACCTCCAACGTCGGTCGCGTCCGTATACTGATGGGCTGGCAACAGATATGACCCTACGATCGAGGACTCATACTCCGTCACACGAACAGTCGACGGCTTGAACTACTACCTGTCCCTCACCGACACCGCCGGGCAAGAAGAATACCGCAGTTTATGGGCTGCCTCGAATCTGCAATCAGACGCCTTTCTCCTAGTTTACGACATCACCAATCTCGCTTCCCTCGAAGGCCTCGCCTGGTTCCTTGACATGATCGATATCGAAGCCGAGAACAGGGTGGAAGAGAACCAAAGACTGCTCCGGGAAAAGGGCTCCAAAGTCCGAGGGAAAAGAGAAGAAGGCTGGAAATTCCCTCCCATCAAGATCATTGCCGGCAACAAATGCGACCTGAAAGATGCCAGGGTCGTTAGCAGCAAAGTCGGCTGGGAATGGGCCAAGAGCAAAAACTGTGGCTTCATGGAGACCAGCGCTCGGGAAATGGTCAACATTGAGGAAACCTTTGCCCGTAAGAGGCGCTTGCTCCGGCATGTCTATGACCACGGCTAACGCTTTTTCACAGTAATTGTCCGCAGAGTCGTCGAGGCACGGAGGCAACACGGTGCTGGTGGTGGCTCATTACCTCACCAAGCGCCCTTTGCCTCGAAGGGCCACACACCGAATGTCAGCGGTGCCGGCGCCTCGGCTTATCAGATGCCCTCGTCGATGCAAGCAAATCGCCCACAGACGAGTCCCAACACCCTACCGGCCACGGAGAAGTCCGGTTTCGACGATGACAACAATCATGTTCCCTGGTGGAAGAAAGTCTTCTGCTGCCGCTGAGCATCCGGTCCTCGGCGGAAAGACCTGTAACATCTGTACAACATCGGCGGCTGTCTATTGTTTGTCCCCGTGACGATACTCCTAGGGGAATGCTTACTTGAGCATGGTATGAGAGCGCCTTCACACCCGAGACAGCAAGGCTGGACCACGACAAGATCGGGTCGAGCACCGATGGCCGTCGCCCCAGCACCACGCCCTTTCTGTTATGGTGACGTCCGGAAGACCGCCGGCGTCGTTTCGTCACCGCCTTCTTCCAATCACACCGTACGTGGATGGTGTGAAGATACCAAACTCTGGTCTCAACGACTCCATCAACCACAACCTTTTGTAGCATCGGCTCGGTTGCAGATGTCAGCAAGCAGCCGACCAAGCGAGCAGATCAGCTCGGTCTATTGACAGATTTAGCGAGTTTAGCGTACATTATTGTGTCCAAAATGATGTATAACTTCAGAGGGAGAGTATTAGTAGAGAGAACCGAGCCGCGAGGCCGAAAAGTGGGCGTTGGAAGAGAAGATGTCCATCAATGTACATTCCATCATGTTTCACTATGTAATGTACCTGTCGCGGCGATGGTCACAACTCTGCGATGGATGATGCCTGGAAGAAAGGCTGAGATGATCATGTACAGGTTAGTGTGGGAAATAATGTATTATTGACTCGACGAGACGGGAACTTCTCGACATTAGTTCACAGTCTTCATACATGACCGTGTGCTGTTAATCGTGACGGCCGATCTTCAGCAGCTCGGACGAGGAAATTCAAAGTCTAAAGTTCAGTTCAGTTCATGAGACAGCATCCAGGCCTCTAGGATGTAAACAAGTATAATGGGTCTCTGCTCCAAGTACCGCCTTCCTACGCTGTGATGCTTCTCGGGCAATAATAAACCTGTAGAGGGTACGGAGGAACCATCCACTCAATCTCTATGTATTAACCCATGTATAAACAATCAGAGGATGAATAAATAAACGATGTATGCTCTGCTCTCCCTTCCTCTCTCCCTTCCTCTCTCCCTTCCTCTCTCCCTTCCTCTCTCCCTTCCTCTCTCCCTCGCCCCCTTCTGTCTGTGAGTCACCACGACCTCTCAAGAGCATTAATTCCCCCCTCGCTCTGGAAGTAGGCGTGTATATCCCACTCAGAGAGTGAGTAATATTAAGCGCCACGAGTAAGTGGGTGAGTGAATGACGGACTTTCAACAAGGTAAGGAGGAATAGACGGACGTGACACCTAGACGGGACAGGGACATGCATGGAGAGATGAACAAATCGCAACTCTTCGCTCGCGCATGCCTCGTAGCCTCCAAAGCCCTCTCCGTCCGCGCGAATTGTGTTTGGATTGTGAGGGTGATGATGTCGGATATATCTGTTCTGACCTGTTCTGGTCCCGGTTTGATCTTTCTCTACGTGCATACACCGTACTGTACGTAGGCCATTTGTGCCTGTTCCGTCTGGTTCGGTCCCATTCAGTCTGGTCGAGTACTCGTATAATCGTCCGTGCCATCAGGTCCACTCGTCCGAATAATTGGCGTGGCGTGGTGGTGGCGTTCGTGACTCCGTGACGAGCAGAAAAGACGGGAGGGTTGTACTGTGGTGCTATGGCACCGCGACAAGCCGAACAGGACGGGAGGGTATACATACTATGTTGTCTTCAGAAGAGGGCGGCTCCGAGGCTCGTCTTCAGCGTAGACGCGCCAACCTTGTTCACGGGTGATTGTGTTGAGCTTTCGATGGGTTGAGTGGCCCCTGCGTTTCAGGCTGGCGCACGCTCCATTGGATGGGCTTTAAAAGAACGTGGAAAACCCCAATCGAAAGGTGTGTTGAACAATCATCCTGCCTTGTCGAACCGTACTGATTCGCAGGCCCAAGGAGAATGTGGACTTGGTCGTTCAGCGTCGGCCATGGAAGTGGAATTGGCGATTTCGTAAAGTATTCAACATCGACTTGGCTTGCTGCTTGCTGGGGTCCCGCGTCATTTCGATAACGCTCAGTAACTCGTACCGCATGTGATAGATGTCATCTCTGTGGTTGCTGGCTCGCTTGGTTGTAAACTGGTCCTCGCTCCATGCCACGTACACACGCGCACAAAGTACCTTGCTCGTCTCTCCTCCTTGTGCACATATCTTATATGGCGGCATCCCCGTCTGCGCATCTGCATATTCCATGACTTGTGCTCGTCTTCAACCCTCGGAATTACCGTGGTATGTATGCTGCCCGTTTTCACGTCCTTCTTGGTCTTGTCCCCTCCTGGGTGCGGTATCCAAATTGTTCGACCCCGAGTATCTCAGGAAGAGGCGGCTTCTGGGCCACACATCGGCTGCATTGCATCTGGAGGGTTGTTCTGATCTGTCCTGTCCTGTATCTCGGTCCTGACGGTGTGATTTGTAGGGTCGGGTCGCTGATTGTGATTGTGATTGAGATTTTGGATCTTGGCGTGCCGTGGTCGTGGCCGAGATCGAGATCCGCCGTTTGATGCGCCGGGTCCGCTTCGTCTTCTTCTTCTTGGCCTCTCCAGGCAGTAGTTACAGGGAGAATGCAAGGGTAGGGGGGTATTTGTGGGCTTTTAGAAACGGAAGGGACGGGTGATTACGGCCGCGGGCGCGGGATAAGGCTCGGGTTTGAACACAGCACAAGGGTCCGAACAAACGTGTATGCATGCATTCCAGACGTGATACTCCGGGTATACATTTGCTGTGCCCTCAGATTGTGTTTGCGGTCCGAACTTCCCCTGCGCTCTGGATGGGCCAGTCTTGCTCGGTGTTCGTCTTGGGGGAACAGGCATCGGAGCCAAATGGTCTGTGGGCAGTGTGTAGCGTGCGCCGGCAACGTGTTGTTGATCTTCGAATCCGTAAACGGGAGCATGGACGTCATGGGCGTTGCGCTTGACCGTCGCTGAGGTAGAGGTGGAGGAATATGCACAGGAAGACATCCTGTGTTCTTGACCGATGTGCCTGCGCACGACCGCCCCCTTCCGCAGCACCAGAGTGAATTTCTTGGACTGCATCATCGGGAGGCCGGACTTCTGGCTCATGTGAAAAATCCGCTGCAATTGGGCGATGTCGACGCCAATGTCTTGCTCGGCAATGTGCATGAGGATATCGCTGGCGTCGCTGCCCTCTGTGACGTCGCCGTTTTGACGGACCCGGACGAGGTTTTTGACGAGAAAGGCGGCGGTGCGCGCATCCCACAGGCCGTCGCGGGCGTGGCGAAGCTGAGGGTGCGAGAACAGGGCCGTGGCCTTTTCGAGGATCTGCCTGTTCGTGGTCTTGAGGCTGAGGAAGTAGATGGCCGCGATCAGGTGCGTCGAGAGCGTGTAGGTTCGAGCCGGGGTGGCCGACGTCGTCGTCTCTGGACCGGTCGCGGCAGAGTCCGGCAGCGGCCACGTCTGGGAGAGGAGAGCTTCGATGCTAGCCAGGGCGCTCTCGAGGTCGGTTTCCGTATCACCGCCTGATAGCACTATCTGCGGCAGAGGCCTCCCGCTATAGCCTGGCAGCAAGGCCATGACCTTCTTTGCCATGTCGGACGCATCGGCCGTAAGTAGGGGCAGGTTTTCCTTGACCAGGTAGGTGAAGGTGTGCAGATTGACGCGAAGGAGCAAGAGGCGTTGCGTCCGTTGCTGACGACGGTCCTCGCGCTGATTGTGCGTCGCTGTGTGCGAGATCGAGCTCCCGTGGTATGCGAACCGGTCCAGGACGGTTTCGAACTTCTGCAGCTGCGCCGCGAGCACGAGTCTCTCGACGAAGGACTCGGATGGCAGCTCTTCCACCCCGGCTCCCCGGTAATGGACACAGTTGACGAGATGGTGCAGCGCCCAGTTCTGGATCTTGGTGAGGACGGCTTCGGCGTGTGTCAGGTCGAGAAACGTGTCGGGGACGATGTCGAGGTGGCCTTTCGTTTCCGCATCGGTGGCGAGTCTCAACAATGGAGGGCGTCGGTCGTCGAAGCAACTGGCCTGAAGGTCCAGATGGTGCAGCAGCGTGCTTAGGTGTGGGATCAGGGGATCATCCGACGCGAGCGAATGGTCAAGCTGGCACTTCCTAAGCAAGATCAAGCCCTGGTCTAGATGCCAGATTGCCCGCTGGGATTCGCCGAGCAGGGACTCAAACGTGTAAAATATCAAGCTACAGACGAGCGCCACGTCCGGAGACGCATCGGGTCGCGCGAGGTAGTTCCTCAGCTGGCGGTGGCATCTGCTGATCACGGCCATGGTCTTCACGTTCGCGACCGGCGCGAGACTCGTGGACGGAGTCGGCGTCTCATACTCGGTCCCGGCCAGCTCCCCACACAGGTAGTCCTTGTGCAGCGAACTAAGCGCGACCAATGCATTGCGGATGACGGGCTGGTGGTTGGCACGCTGCAGGATTAGTTCTGTCCACAGGGTTGGATCTGTGCAGCTGGACAGATTCCAGGCTGCTTGACAGCAGAAGTAGTGGAGCAGCTGCCGGTCCGCCTGACTACCGGGGACCTTGAAGGGGATGCTGTATGCCGCGATCGAGGCCGGCTCCAGGGGCAGCGGCTGCGCGGACAGTCCACGGCCACCTCCTGGGTAACCTTCACACTTCCTACTCGCGCGGAGACCTGTGGACTGCGTTAGCCCGTGGTGGTCGAGGGGCTACGGTGCCAACCTGACAGCGTTGACATTCGGGCTTCTGCTCGTCGCACTTCACCCGTCGGGCTCTAATCGCCGGTGGTCAGAGACAATGGCTGGGAGGACGGCCAACTCGCCTAACTGGATGCCCGCGTGGAGACACTTACTTGCACGTCACACACCCGGACCTGACCTTTGGTGTGCTCTTGCGAGCCTTCTTATTAGATGCTATGTTCCCGTCGAACATCGTCCCCATGATGCCAAGTTGGAGGAGCGAGAGCCGTCTGATGGAGAATGATTTTACGACATGCTGTGGGTAAGGTATTAACTTGCCCTCCGTGCTGCTGAGGCCAGGCACAAGGGGAATGCCTCGATTGCTGGTACTGTAGCCTCGGATGGGAGGCCTGAGGGTAACTCGTAGGGGGAGGGGGCCCGGTCCGACGTCTGTACAGCCTTGTGACGTTCCTCGATCCCCCCCTGTCCGGCGCACCAATGAGGCGCGGCAATAGCAACTTTAAATATACGAGCATCGACGCCTTGCCATGTCGAGCGCCACGTCTGCTCATCCGAGGTTCGAGGCATTTATATTTTCTGGGTTATAAAGACTCGGAAAACTCCATGCGAGGCCCGAGCTCCAAGCGCCTGCTCTCGTCCCGCCGTCCCCGGCTTGTGGACTCGTATCAGATTGTGCAGATGTCTACATAAAGCCCGTGACGCCCGTCGACGAGCAGAAGTGATGACAAGCTTCGGTAACAGGGCACAAAAGAACACCAAGCCTCCATCACGAGTGCGGACGATATAGAAGCGATCCGGAATGAAATATCTTTTATCGGAGCATTCCAAGCCCATGCCGAGCAGTAGCAAGCAACACGGTGACACCAGTATCTATACACGAAACGACCCTATGGACTCCACCAAAGTTCTGTCAAACTAATACATTGGGAAGGAGTCTGGTCTGAAGATATACCGCGTGCTGCAATCGTATGCCACGAGCGTCGAGGATCTGGGTTCTCCCGTCGGGCGGCGTCAACATAACAAGATGGCGGGCCCGGTGCTCCCCTTATCCGCCGTGCGCTCTGCATGCGCGTCTCGCTCACCATCCGTCGAAACCCGACCCTGGGTTCGTTGTACAGACATCCGGATTGCTGGCATTGTACTCGAGTAAACTTATATGCTGGAGCGTTTGTCAGCACAGTCAGAAAAGGCTTTTATCCCAGCACGATGCCCGAGATGTGGCAGAGCACTCACTAGATTTCGATCGGGCTTATCTGATCGAACGGGAACAGCCAATTACCTCCAGCCTCGACTTTCTCAAGCCTAGCCAAGGGCGTGTGTCAGTGTGGATGCTCTCTGTAGGTCTTCGGCGGATGAGGACTTACCAGTCATAAGGCCACACCACAAGATGTCCCTGGACGCAACCCAACAACTCCTCTGCCTCTTCGATGCTCAGAAGATCGTCGCTCGCGCTGAAGTTCCCTCTACTCGACCTAGTAGTAGCTCTTCTGCGTCTGCGACTACCCCCGCCTGAATTCGCCGTGGTTTGGGTGGCGTTTTGATTCACGCCTTCCGAGTAACCTACAAAAGGCCCGGTTGCAGTCGGAGGCGTGCCATTGATCGTGGATTTTTCCTTTTCCGCCGCCGTTGAGCTGGGGCTGCTGTTCGGAGGATCGGTGCTAACCTCATCATCGTCTCCGGTGGCGCTCCCTTCGTCGGCGATCGTTTGCCCTTCAGGCACAGTCTGCAATCCCGCCCTCTCTGTAGCCAATGTCTCCTGTCGGTGGAGATTAGGTTTGCCCTCCTTTTCGGCCTGTGCCCGATTCGCCTCTGCCGCCCAGATACGCAGCTTCTCCTTTTCGGGATCGGTCTTTTCATCCTTGGATCTCTCGCCGAGGGCATTCTTCAGCTTTCCCTTGATCTCGTTTGTGCGCTTTTCAATATCCGACGGTACATGTGCCACGGCCTTGATCTCGGCCACGGGATACCGAGCTCCCACCCCCGGTGGACCGCTCGAAACTTCACCGCCCCTAGAAGGATCAGTAACCTTCTGCTCTGCAGGCATGTCATTCCCTTGCAGTTGGTTGAAGCGCTGCTCATATGCCAGGTATTGGTGGTAGTCTTCCCAGTTGCGCACTTGATTGTCAGGCATGCAACGGAAGACGCTGCGATAGATCTTGGTGTTGTTTTCTGCCACCGTATGCCATGTGTCGAAAAAGAAGGCATCGTGAACTGGATCAACCATGCAGTCGCGATCGATCAGTGGCCGTCGAAGTTCGTTGATCAGGGGATGGTGAGCACGGACCGAGTCTTTTGAGGTTGCTTTGGCAAGTACGGGACCTCCAATGTCTGAGTCGTCTGATGCCGGTAAGGGAGGCAGCTGGGATATCATAGGCAAGCCCAACTGGTGCGTGCTCATTCGCTCTAAAGTGGGTTTCGGAGGTAGTGGGGGATTGGGCATCTCCATCTTGGCCACGTACGAGGTCAAGCGAGCGTGTTCACCACGTCTCCTCGGCTCCGTCAGCGTAGCTCTGCCCTCAGAATCAAGGTCTGACACTAAGACCTCCTTATTGCCCCGAACAATCGTGGTGTCCCTTCCATTTCCGAGGCCAACAGCTGTAATTGCGGCCATTCTGTCGTGTCCGAATCCCTTCACATCATCTTTGTGGTGAGGATCACCAGTAACTCGCGGATCTTGAGTCACGCCGGCTCGCTTGGATTTGAGATTAGGATTGCCTTCTTGCTCCCAATCCACGTCGTGATTGAAGCTTCTGAATTCTTCGACGCGCTGAAGCACGTCCTCGTGGGACTCGGCTCCTCGTCCATCATCCAACGGTCCCAAGACGTCATCAGCTTCCGATGAAGGACTGTGGAAGGTATCGTCGGGAGACTCTGATCTGAGAGACTTGCCCGACGAATGCGTTTTATGACGATCCGCCTCCATAACTTGTGCCTCTTCCATGATTTTGTCGACGTCAAGTCCAAGGTGCTCACGCATCAAGCGCATGCGCAATGTATGCGGAAATCGGCCCACTTGATAAGGCTTGCCATTCATCCTTGACCAGACCATATCCGTGTCCCGCACGACAGCGGCACATTCGGAATCGCGATTTCCAAGCATCGATCGCTCGTTGATGTTTGCAGAACCGATGATTGCGACTCGGTCGTCGACGACCATGCATTTGGCGTGGATGTAAAGCTGCTCGGTCACCAGCGTCTTGCGAGGGCCAATTCTGCCCCATTGACGAAGGGCGTAGAACTGGATGTAATCCTCCGGATTGATGCCCACAGCTTTCAGCCGACCGAAGATGGAAGACTCGCCACGGCAGATACTGCGATACTGATATTGCATGATAAGTCGCACACTTGTTCCGCCTTCTTCTTCCACAGTATTCTGGAAGCCGGGGATCAACGGTATGACAACAACTGCCTTCCATGCTTCGTCGTTCTTGCTGGCGCGCGTGATACGTTCGACCAGGGCGTCGCCGATCTTGTTGTGTACCACGGTGCTCTCCGTTTCACAGCTGGAGATGAAGAACTGATTCTCGATGTAGACGAAATGCTCCGACTCCTCGATCATCTTGATGTACGCATTCATGATGCTGTGTTCTGTCTTGTCTGGTGTGCCTAGCGACCAAGGCCCGGCAGAGCGACAGATTTGCACCTCACATGTCCCGTCCAGGCCGAGGGCTTCCAAATCAGCCGGATTGAAGTCCGGTGGAGGCAGCAAGAAGGGGGTTGGTCGCGTAGGCTTTCGTTGTCGCAGAATGTAGTTCCAGCGCTGGACGAAGTGCCTGGTCAAGTCGCGAGCCGGTTGTCCGACGACTTGCATGGAAATGTCGTGCCAGGGCATTCTGGCTACCCTCTGACGGTCGTACATTTCTTCATATGGTTTGTTAAGCGCATAGAAGTCTTGGATACGGGGATTAGAGTAATCTTTGCCTGGCCACAATTGACAGTGATCTGCATCTCTGGGTTCCTCACTTGGTTCAAAGCCGGTCGGCTTATCGTCAATGAGCGTATGTTGTGGAGTGTCCCATCTACCGAAGCATAGATCAATGCCGCCCACAAAAGCAACTGTGTGATCGACAATGCATACCTTTTCATGGTGGGCCCAGAAGAACGTGTTCTGCCGGAATTGATTAGGTGACCGTTGCACGAATACGTTGGGATGAAGGTCGAGCAGAGAGAATTTGGTGTACTGGGAGTCGATCGGGATGGCCGCATCGATATTGCGGTAGACGATAACGAAGATCTTCACACCTTCCTCTGCCTTTCTCTTCAGTAATCGATCCAGTCGCCATTTCTGACTGATGGCGGGCGGGCGTCTCATGTACAGTTCGGGACTCAACCACCAGTCGTGAATGTAAATGACATCCTTGGCTTGATTCAGAGCGCGGGAAACCACCCACATGTGGTCTCTGCCATCAACAAGCCATTGAGCAAAACAATTCGGCCTTACTGGAGCGAAGCTGTCGAATCTGTTGACTTTGGCCCAGGGCGAAGCGGCGACCAGCTCTCGTATCGAGTCCTCAAACTGCTGTAGCTGACGCTCGTTGTCAGAGAGGAGCTTCAGCTTTCTCTCAGAGTTGATCAGCTTCAGTCGGTGGTGTTGGGGATGCTTCGCCGACTCCTTTGCGAGGCTGGCCAGCTCCTTTGCACTTCTCTGTTCGGTCGATCGTAACCTTCGCGGCTGTATTTGGAAATCCGAGTCGAACAAGAAGACGTCGTAGATGTGCATCTGTTCGGCCGAGTCGACGCACACGACATAGCTGTGCCTGACCAAGAACCACTTTGGCGAATGCCGTTTCTTGAACTCGCCGGCATTCAGGGCTCTGAAATCCAGGCCCTTGGCGGAGCGGATGAGCAGGAGCCCTTCTTTGCCATGCTCACTCCCTTCCGCGGCAAGACGCATGCCGAGGGCCGAGATTTCTAGGAACCTGCACAGGCGATTGCTTTCAGGACGGAAGAGCAGGAACTGTATCATCTCCCTCAGATATCTTTCGAGGCTCTTGCGCTGTCGTTCAGCGAAGGCTTCTCGGCGCGTACCTGCGGCCGTAGTAGGATCTGGCAGCCCTGCTATACTTGACTTCCTCCTGTTCGGGGTGACGGCTGGTCGAGTTTGACTTTGCGGAGTCGGCCTTTCTGTGTCTGTGGCGGTGCCTGGCTCGGTCTCATAACCTGCGTCAGGCTCGTCGTTCACCTCAGGTTCGTCAGCGAAGAGCCGGAGAGACTTCAGATATGGGAAAACGTCCAAAGGGAAATGCGGGAGCTTCTTGCGCCCATCACTCCTCAACCTGAGTCTCCCAGCGTTATATGCGCCTTTGTACTTGATATGCAGCCTGGAGAAGTCACCTAGAGACCGCTTGATGACCCACTTCATTCGATTGGCGCCGTTGCCATATTCACATTCAATCTTGAAGATCAAATGTCGTAAGACTCTGTCCTCATCGGACTCCTTAAGTGCTTTGTCGTCTCTGATTTTGTTGTGGTCGACTTCACTATCGACAATCTGGACCTTGAGCTGTTCCAAGAGTACGGGCACCCTCCTCTGATTGCGTTCATCGCGCTGAAACATACTTGCGAGCATGAGGGCTGCAGGGGCTCCAGCAGCTAATTCTGCCAACAGAGCAGCCGACCTCACATTCTCCGGAGTGGGCACCTTCTTCTTCCTCTGGCCAAGTGTCCTGATACTATTCTTGAGTTGGCTCCATTTCGCAGCACCCAAGGTCGAACTCCGCTCGGCCAGTAGCTTCCGGCGAGACGGCGTCTTCGGAGTCTGCTCTGCACTACTAGCGCCTTCGCGAGACGAGCCGATGTTGGCAAAACTCAGCAGAGTCAGTGGTCTTCGTTGACTGCCTTCAGGGGTGGTGTCGCCAGTCCTCCGTTGAGAGCCGCCATAACTGAGCCCTCGAAGCGGATGACGTGGTTTCCAGCTGGTGTCCTTGGACAATTGCTTACGCCCCTCGTCTTCAGACACTCCCTGCGGGAAACTGACCATGTCAGTGTCGGTAGCTCTTCTGGTCAGCACACGAGGTCTTTCAGAATCAGAGTTGGTGGGGGCACTCGCGAAGCCTGTCCGTATGGGGCTGTGAGGCGACGATGGCGCTGTCTCAATATCATCGAATCGCTGTAGTTTCCGGCGTCTCCTTCGAGCAGTGGCACGTGAAGTGTAGTTCTCGGCCGCACTGCTCTCGTCCGCGTCAGCGTCTGCTTCAGCACCGCTGTCCTCCTCTAATGTAGCACTGAGTCCAGTCTCATGGCGGCCAGGTACCACAAATTGGCTGTCAAGGTCCTTCCCCTCAGCAGAGCGTGCGCTTGCCGAAAGCCCACTTGGAGACCGTGTATGGCTGAAGGAGTAGCCTTGAGGTATGGCCAGCGCTCGGAGCCTAGCATACAACGAGTGTGGTTTCTCGTGCTCGGAGCCATCATTTGGAGTTGCCTGGGGATTATTTTGGGATCCAATCTCTTCCGTATCACGTGAGAATTGCACGCTCTTTCTGCCCGCTGTGGGCGTCCCAGTCCCATGCAATGCCGTATCCGTACCACCGAGTTCTTTCCCACCGAGCGTGGGTTCGTTCGTCGCACTCCGGACGAGGTTCGATCCGGAACCGTAAGGATTTCTCACTGCGCTGTTGGTCCTCGACGATGTAGAGAAAGCGGTCAGGATGTCTGGCGAGACATCTCGAGGGGACGTAGCGGGCGGAGTTGGGCTAGAGGCGGATGGGTAGGTAGGCCGCTCGTTCGTGGTTACGGCAGGGCCGGGCTCTCCGTTGACAGTGCCATTGCGGTAAGAAGGAGTTGTTTTCATTGCCACGCCGTTCCTCTTGTCGTTTGCCTTCTCGGCCGGCAGTCCTGCCCCAGCCTGGATCCTCCCTATTGCCTCTGCCATAGCCTCCGCAGGCTCGCGAAAGCGCGACCAAGGCAAGACCTAGGAATCGTGATTCCTCTGCCGTTGCCGGCCAGCGGCTGCTGTCAAACCCAGATCAGCATTATCGATATTCGTGTACCGCATCGACCTGGGCTCGGTGTCAAAGAAGGGGCAAGAGCCAAGTGAGCAGTCGTGCCAATATCTCGGGTTTGTATTGGACAAAAGTTGCAAAGAGTTCGGAGAGGAGTCGACGTGGGGCGAGCAGACGCGTTGGACCTGGGTTAATTCTTGTCACGTTTACACACGTGGCATCACGGACGGACGTGGTCAAGTAGGAATCATAGAGAGCTACACCAAGTGACCGATTGACAAGTGACCAGCGACGACCTTCTAAGCAGCGCAGTCCGCCAATGCTAACTATGAGTGGAGAAACGTCAACAGGGCAGCTGGGCGGCGTTGGCAAGCGTTGGCGGGTGTCGCTTACCGCCAAGCCGGGCCTCCCTTTTCATTGATCCACACATCCACCGAAAGTAAATTGCGTGTGAAGCGTATCTAGACGATGGAGCACAAGGCTGCCACCTGCATGAAGCCTCTAGTCGATGGTCAGCGGTATGGAGAACATACTAAGGAAAAGCTCCGTGTGGTTGCATCCAGTCGAGCCAGGGTCTGGCGTGGCATTTATATCTAGTCTTCAAATGTCCCCTGCATAGTGCTGCCACCAGACTCCCATGCAAGCAGCCACGACCAGATCGCACATCTTCAAGCCCTCATCATGGATAATAAGCTTCCCCAGCTTAGCGCTCTGGCCCGTGAAACCCCCTCCAGCCTTCTCTCGGCCCAGATCAAGGCTCATACGACTCTCGTTCTCCGACCGATCAAGCTGAGGAGATTCCTCCCTAGGAGATTTCCAGTCATCGTTATTGTCGCTGATCGACAGCTGCTTCCGGGCCTTGTGTGTCAAAGCTTGAAAGCTTCTCCTCCATTGCTCCCGACTCGAAGCACTTTCTGGACGGGCAACGGGCACGTTGGATGACAGCTCGGACAATTCGCTGCCTTGCCTCTTGTGTGGTTCCCTTAGCCGATTCGTAGCCCACGGCAGATTGAACCGTAGTTCGGCCACATCGGCGGTAACTCCTGCCATTGACGGATCGGCCCCCAGCAACGTCTGTCGACATCGTAGGCTCTTCCCATCCAAGCCATTGCTAAAAGCGCATATTCCGTGCCAGGGTGATATGAATGCGTAGGCCCGACGCGCTTTCCTGTTGTTCGAGAAAGGTGAAGTCGCGACAGACTCGTCGGAGTTGCTTCTCCTTCTAGTCACCAAAGGCGTATCCTGGTTAGGTGTCGACAAGTAGCCGACCTTCCTGCGGAAACCGCTCCCACTTGCTGCATCCAGCTCGGCAAAGTGGGTATATCCTGGAGAAGTCAATTCTATTTCGACTTCGTGCAGAGGCCCTCCTGCGCTGTGCGGGATTATGCTTCCGACGTTCCACTGGCTTCCAGACGCGGGATCCCTTCTAATCAGGGTCACCCGTGGGAAGTCAGCCTGTGGACGGGAAACGACATTCCCTCCGAGATTAGTGGGTGAAGGCTGCGAGGGCAGAGGAATGGGTGCACGGGTCGGCAAGTCTTGCTCAGGCTCGACGTTTTCTGGCACGCCGGCGTGAAGCAAGTGCGGTCCCTGAACGGGCTTTCTAGCCAACCTAAACTGTCTTCGCCCTTGTTCAATGGGGTCGGGAGAAGCAGTGTCCTCGTCACTGATGGTCTGCAGGGGAAGATCGAGGGCTGGTCGTGCTGGGAGTGGTCGGGCGCCCACAGGCCTGCGCGAAGTCGCAGATCCCGGGTTTGGGTCACCAATGTCCAGCCTTAGGTTGGCGCCACGCGCTGCATATCGCTGTGCTTGAGTTGCTGTTCCGGAGCCCGGTAGGGGTGGCTGATAATGCGGGTAACTCTTGGGCGGAGTCGGAGGTCGCTGAGAAGCAGGATAGTTCGCAAAGGGTGTGGAAGGAAGAGGTTTCCTCCGGATCGGCGAGACCCCATTGCTGGATCTTTCTGCCGCTCTCGCGGCTTCGAGAGAGTCTCTCAGCGCGTCATCTTGTGGTCTTTCGACATGAAGGAAGTACAGACTCGACTGGACCGCCTCGATACTTATGGAGGCTTTGGTGGGTGGTTTGAGCGTTGTGAGAAAGACATCTGGCAGATCTCAATGTATGTCCTTCTCTTGTGCGACTCCGACCGTGCTCTCACCTTTGCTGCCGGGCACCCGGACGATGTACAGCACAAGGGGGTCATGGACTTGGTGTGTTGGGTTTCGTGGGTAACGAGGCGGATTCGCAAGGAGGTAACTTAGAGAGGATATAGACTGGGCTTCAACAGGCGCGTTCATCTGTGCCAAAGTGATCAGGAATATCTCAGTCTTGCACAGGCCTGGCAGATGGGGATCGGAGGACAGTCCAGCATTATGTGTGGCGCCTGGGCAACAGGCACAGTACTGGGTACAGTTGAGGCCACTTGTAGTATGAAAGCAACTGAGACCTTGCAGCCTGCGGTTTGTACTGTGTCTCTTGTTTGTGGTGGACTAAAATAGCCGTTTCCAGGGACTCGGATGACGCCAATTTGGGCGGAACAATATCGGGCTTCGCGGCCCCCCAGCAGCAACTGGAACCACCGAGCAGCCACCTATCGGGGTAACTAGGTAGTTTGCAGCCAAGCCCCGAGGGGCGCATTGAGTTGGGTAAGCTCTCAGCCACGAGGCATGGCTTTTCTGACCCCAGACCAGGCAACTGAACACGAGATCAGTAACACCCGCTGTTCTCTACGTAGCTCGGATATTTCCCAAGACCAATAGCTTTTTGGATCTACTTGGCTATAGTCCATGCAACATTTCCAACGGCTTGATTGCGAACTGCAGATGGGAGGCTAACCTGTGCGAGGTATGGTTTGTGGGCACAATTAGAGTGGTCCACGTGCCGTCTCTCTCGCTCGCTCTTCCACTCCCTATGAAGGATTCTGCTCTACGTCTGTCAGAGTCCTGAAGGATGAATACTTGTACCTCTTGGATTATTCCACAGAACCAGGCCATGCCCTCGATGCCCATAGCCATAATTAGCAAGACACCCAAAGAGACCTCAGCAGGCATCATTTGGAAACGGACTGTTGCCTCCTTTTCATTGACCAGTGCCCCTAGTCGACGCAGGACTTGCCCGTGATACCCATTCCCCAATCTGAAGGAGTCGCACTGGGGAAGACTCCCAGTCATCGTGTAGACGGGTGAATAAGAATTGATCCCGTCCAGACTGTGAATCCCCTGCCGCGTGGGTATTGTATTGGACAACCACAATCTCTGCCAGTTTCAGGAGAAACTGCTAGCTTGGTAAGCATAGGTCGACTCATGATAGGTTCTACCCTCTCCCATGCGGCCTCCTCTGCACACAGGCGAGGTTGGCGCCGAGCAACCTGCAGGTCTTCGAAGGTTGGGAAGTTACCTGGATCGTAGGCAGCGTCGGGAAAGGAGCGATATTTCACGGGGTTTCTGATCGGGGTCGAGGGGTCGGTTCTGAGCTTTTGCTTCTCAACGACGCTGTCAGATTCAGGCAGAATAATAACTCGTGTATCTTCTGGTGATAGCAGGTCAATTTCACTTCGCTACACTGAAGCGTCATCGGATAGATCTAGCTTCATCACCCGCAATAAAAAGATCCGACTCTTCATCCCTCATGTGCGCCTTTTCTCACGATCTCCTGTTGTACGGTTCAGGCAGATACCGATACTGCGACCTCGTATAACTTTTATAGGCGACTGTGATGTCCGACTCGTTTACAGTATGAGTCCCACCACAGCATCTTTGCATAGATCCCCTACATCATGCCAGCACCCGCTCTGCAAAACTCGCGAGTGGCATGAACGTCGCTGCTCCGGTGTTGATACTCAGAGAACTTCGCTCGACGCTCTCATGGGACGTTGGCAGCTTCGGTTCAGTAAGGGCCACTTGCCGGCGCACCGCCGATCCTCCACCGAAGTCAGCCGTTCGGGATCCACAGGCCGATGCAAATCAACCAATAATAACCGGTGGTTTCCGGCTTATAACTTTTAGCAGCTCTCGGCCGGCGTCATTTGACCCGGAGGTTTTGCGATCATCCCCACACTTTGTGTCTGATACCACGATCGAGGATCAACCATGCCATGGATGGGAAGGACAAACGCAGCGTCATTCCTGCGATATGGCGCTAGGTGGTCACCCGCCGACAGGAAGAGATAAGGGACTTGGTATTTCTCGCCATTGCCTTAGCAAAAGTGAGTATGAAGTATTCGAAGTTCCCTCGTTGTTCTCGAATGTGTTCCATTTACATAGTACTTCCACGGCTGCCGTGAGCACGTGTGACATCAATATTGCATCAGCTCGGAGGAACTTTGTGATACCACCCATTGGAGCATATACGCCCGCGCAACCTTCGCCGGTTGACTTCCAGCCCTGACGACCCGCCTCGCTTAGTCCCGGCTACACTGATCGTGTCGACAAGATGGCCGCCAGCGATAACTCCAGTCCTACGCGCGACAAGGGCTCCACGTCTGTCCTCGACCCTGAGAAGCTTCACCACGATGAGACCCCGAACGAGGTCGACGTTGTGACCGCTTCTCAGAAGGACGTCGAGTCGCTACCGGCCATTGACCATGCCGCCGAAAGCCGCTTGGTTCGTAAACTTGACCTCTACATCATCCCTCCAACGATGCTTCTGTATCTCGTCTCGTTCCTAGACAGAGTTAACATTGGCAACGCGAGGCTCTATGGACTGGAAGAAGATCTCGGACTCCATAGCTCTCAGTACCAGACAGCTGTCAGCTTGTTGTTCGTCACCTATATCATCTGCGAGACGCCGAGCAATTTGGTCATCAAGAGGTTGAGGCCAAGTCGGTGGATTGCTTTCATCACATTTGCCTGGGGCGTCGTCGCCACTTTGACCGGCGTCGTCCAGAGCTATGGAGGCTTGATCGTCTGTCGTCTGCTTATGGGCGCCCTCGAGGCTGGATTGTTCCCCGGTATGACGATTTACCTCACCATGTTCTATGAGAAGACCGAGATCGCGCTACGCGTCGGCTATCTCTTCGTGTCTGCTGCCTTGGCCGGGAGCGTCGGTGGGCTGTTGGCATACGGTATCGGCTTCATGGACGGCGTCGCAGGTCAGGCAGGCTGGAGATGGATCATGATCATCGAAGGCCTCCCCAGTGTGGTCCTGGGGATCATAGTCTACTTTTGGCTCGCCGATGAACCCGAGACAGCATATTACCTGTCCCAAGAGGAGAGAGATCTCATGGTCGTCCGGAAACGGCGGCAGATTGGACACACGGACTCCAGCGATTTCCTGCATAAGGAAGATGTGATCAAAGCTCTGAAAGATTGGAAGGTCTGGGCATTTGCCTTTGCTCAGTTCGGCGCCGACACGATGCTCTATGGCTATTCCACCTTCCTCCCAACCATCATCAAGGGGCTAGGCCAGTGGTCAACGGCAGAGACTCAGGCGCTCACCGTGCCGTGCTACGCACTGGGAGCTCTCACCTACCTGGTCGTGGCTGCGTCTTCGGACAGATTCCAGCGGCGAGCGCTCGCTGTGATTCCCTTTGCCGCGATCAGTATCATCGGATACGCCATTTTGATTGCCGATGTGAGCCCTGGTGTACATTTCTTTGCCTGTTTCTTGGTCGCGATGGGGTTGTATGTCACCGTCGGCATCCCTCTGGCATGGCTGCCATCAAGTAAGTGCCCCCCTCTCCCTTTGTTATCATCCTGGCTAGTACAGTAGCTCACTCATATTTCCTAGACAACCCGCGATATGGGAAGAGAACGACTGCCAGTGGTATCCAGCTCACAATTGGGAATGCGGCGGGAATCATGGCTCCTTTCGTAAGTACTTTGCAGATATCCCGCTGGCTGGCACATGCGTTGTACTTATCAGACTACCAGCTGTACAAAACCAACGAGGCGCCTCGATATGTCCGCGGCAACGCTGTATCGCTGTCTATGGTTGCGATGGCTGTCCTCATCTATGCTCTCATGGGCGTCTATTTCTCGACCCGGAACAAGAACCGTCGAGCTGGGAAAGAGGATTCCAAGATTGCTGGGAAGACGGAGGAAGAGATCGCCGAAATGGGAGATGAAAACCCGAGATACATGTTTACGTACTGATGGTCCCGAGATCTGGACTGGTCCTATGAGTATGTGGCAAAGTTGGATGGATCTAGCGCTCTTTTGCCGTTGTCAAACTCGGCCGAGATTGACCTGAGATTCGATTTCGCACAGCCGGCGGCCAAGTGCAAAACGAAAAAAGCACTGTCTAAATTACTGACTCTGCGCTACCTCGACTCAATCAGAGCGAGGTTGATCGTAAGGGACTCAAAGCTTGCGAAGCTACGGTATTGACCGCTCATCGTCCACACTGACCTCTAAGGCCCCACCTATCCAAGCAAGAGGTATTGCTTGAGGCTGCGAGCACATTGTCGGTGTTAGATCCATACTAACCTGAGATCCGACATGCTCGCTGTCGAATCCCTGAACTCTCCTGACCGACAACCTGACCATCACTCTCGGCTTTCGGGGTTTGAAGAAGATAGCATCGAGCCCGGATAAACTCCCTCGCTCAGGCATGTTGCGCATCTGCAGTCACCGCGTCTTTTGTCAGATGCCACAATTAGTTCGGGGGTTTCACCCTTGCCACCGCTCAGCCAGCACTCGAAGACAGAAGCCACGTCGATAGGCAGCAAAGAGCATGCTGTCGTTGGAAGCCCGCTTGCGTCAAGCTCCCGCAGAGAAGCCTACAGTCGCGGCTCAGTTCTCTGTGGGCCGTTTGGCCTATTGACGTGTCACGAGATCCGTTGCCTGTGTTATAGTGACCTGGCAGGATTGGTTCGCCTCTGTTGCCTAAGCACAAAGTTAACCGGTCTAAATGTTGCACACAAGACATGATTTGTTGGATACAGGCGCCCAAGTTGTGTTGTGCTTTGCCTTGGTCCTCCCAGCCCTGCCACGCTTACGGTACTCGTACCACTCATCAGAGCTCTGCCTGATATCTGGCAACAACGCAGTGAGCCAACACAGAGGAGGGTCCGCTTCAATATCCCCGGCAAATCACAGCGGCGCAAAGAACGGGGCGCTCGTGTGGTAATCTGAATCCTTCGACAAGTAACTCGTAGATGCCGCTGCCGTGTTTGTCTTGTCTTTGTTATGAAGCCGGGAGTGGGCCCACCGCCCAAGGCTCGACCAACGCTTGCATTCTGAGGCATGTGCCAGACGCGAGCATATCACAGCACCGGACGGGAAGGATGTAGAACGAAGAAAGGCGAGAAGGGAAAGATTGGTCGGGTAGGCACGGACAGGCCAGGTCGAGAAGGACTGGATCTCGATTCGCCGTGATGAAGACTTGAAGTGACCGGAAGGCACCAAGACAAGCCGCGACCCAGCAGATCAGTTGCTCGAGCAGCGAGTTGAATCACGGCGGTGGCGAGGTCTCCCTTTGTCCCTGTGGTGTAAAGGGCACAATCCCTGGTGACTGCGCATTTGGCCTCCCGTGATTCGTGGTCTCTGCGGTGGATTCTCTCGAGGAGTTGGGGCGGTGGCCAGGCATTGGCTGTGAGGCACTGGTCAGGCCGCGCTCGGCTGTTCTATTTGGATCGTAACTTGCCCCTGATTTGACCAACTCAATCCCCCGTGAGGACGGTCGACACGAGGCACACGCTGCAACAGGCAGGATTGCGGGTACCGTTGTTGTGGAGGGCTGAGAAGCTGCAAGCACATCTGCGGGCAGAAGGGGCCGCAGGCTTCGAGCTCGTACTCGTAGGGCAGAGACCACGGTGCACCTAAGTTCGCCTCACCGTACGTAGTACGTAGGCAGCGGGCGGCAACCTCCACAGAAAGTCTCTGGAGGGCGAGAACGACGGCAGGCGGAGAGATCGAGAGACAATAACAGGGAGGTGCCCGGCCAGGTCAATTGATCATTGATCATTGATCAACGAACAGGAAACACACTCATCATCAGATCATCATCCAACCCCGTCACTCGGCAGCAGTGCTCGCCATCTATTCTGTCAGGCAGGATTCTTACTTCATCAGCCATAATTGCTGCTCTCCCATTCTCCCCGTCTCCAGGACTTCCCGCCAGACTCCCTCCTATATCATTCAGCTGGCCGCCTAGATCACACTTTCGGGTCCCGAGCCGCGAAACTCCCGAGGCCCTCGCCACCGCCGTCGCTCCAGGCCGTTGACAGCTTCCAATCTCAGCATCGCCCTCGCTTCGACTTTCACCGTCGGTCGACACCCCAAGAGGGGTACAAGTCGTGGGTGTACAGTGTACGAGTCCAGCGTACAGTGAACAGTGCCTGCCCTCCTTTCACCCCCTGCTTCTAAGCCCAAACAAGCAGTGGGAGAATCGCTGGGGGGGTGAGCAGCACACAGCAGATCAGTCAGCAAAGGAGCCGCTGCGCCGAGAGCCCAGGGCCCTTGGGGCGCTCGGCTGCTTGGCTAAGCCTCCAGACCTCGCATGCTTTGGTGCAGGGATCTCGCCTAAATTTGCCCTCGCTCCCTCGCACCATCTGCCTGAAGCTCGCACTGGAGACCTGGAGACCTGGAGCCCGCCCCGATCCAGACGCCTCGTCGCAAGCTTGCCGGATTCCAAACACCAAACAACTTTCTTCTTCACCCCCCCGGCCCGTTTCGTCCGCTAAAACCAAAGCTACCTGGTATCCTCGAAACTCGTCCCGTCCCCCCAAGGGCAAAACGACGCGTCTCCGTTCCCACTTGATCCAAACATCAGCACCTTTCCCCATCAATCTTAATCTACATTCCTCACTTCACAGTGTCACTGCCTCCCACCGACTCGCAGACTCGACCTGCATTCGCTTTACTCGTACGACGCGACACGATGTCGCCGGTCGTCTATCCTTACCTTGTCACCAACAGCTACAAAGGGTATGTTCTCCCCGTTCCGGTGGCGTGACACCCTTGCATTGGGTAGTGTGCTAACGACGTCGGGTGCCAGGGGACTCTTCATGCGAACTTACAGCCGCAACGTGCGGCGCGCCTGGGATGGCGAAGACTATCGTCCACCAAAACGCCTTCGCCTCAATGATACGTGGAACGCGACGTCGTCCTCAGCGCCGACGATCAACGAAAACTCGCTGCACCCCCTCGACCTCGAAGACAGTCTTGAACGCGCCATTCGGGAGACGAGTGTCGCCGCACTCTCGTCCTCACCCTCACGCAAGAATAGCACCATCTTCTCAGCCGCGGAGTCACAGGCCGATGAGCTAGGTTCCAGCACCATCACCCCACCGTCCTCGCCACCCCCCGAGTTGCAGCTCACGCCACCCAACGTCAAGGTGCGAAAGCCTACATTCTCATGCCTCAATAAGGCGAGCAAGGATAAGAAGGACGCCAAACCTGCAAAGCGGAAACGCGATGAACAATCGAGGGGCCTCAGTGCGCCTGTAAGCACGCGTCTCGATTCAGAACCTCTCTCCGAGATCTTCAATTCCAGTCTACGCGCGCAGAGCTCGCAACCCCCGACCAATCCCGATCCGCCACAGCAAGATGTGGAAAGGACAGCAATAGCACGGCCAACGATCCAGATTCCAAGACCTGCGCCACCTCCCAAGCAGAAGCTGGTACAGACGGTGCTCGATTTGGGTCAACCTCTCCTCCCTGCAACGTGCCCTCAATGTCAGATGTCTTACATGCCTTCGGTGCCGGAGGACGCCCAATTACACAATATGTATCACAATCGAGACAGTTCGGGAATTGAGCTCGGCAAACCATTCCTCAAGTCGGCAATGCGTTGGTGTTACCAAGTGCCGCAGATTCCTGGCAGTGTTATCGTGGTGGATCGCAAAATGGCCCTCCCTACGCGACGCGTGGTTCAAAAGGTGCTTGGCATTGTCAACAAGGAGCTCGGTAGCGTGGACATCAAAGAGGAGGAATTGTGGAGCCAGCGTGTTCCAGAGGGCGAGAAGGATGAAGAATTTGGCGGCAAAAAATGCGACAGATACAAGGCCTTCTTACACATACTAGACGAAAAGTGCGTCGGAATCTGTCTCGCCGAGCGCATCACCAAGGCGCACAGAGTTCTCCCCAGCGAGACGGCCACGAGCGAGACTCTCCCTCTCAACGGCCACTTCGGATGCAAAAGACCTGCATCGCCGACACCGACAGAGACGCACGAGGAGGACCAGCGCTCCATCTCGCACAAACCGCAAATCCCCACCCCGGTCGCCAGTCCGACTGCTTCTTCACCTCCATCGAGCATCTGCATTTCCGAAGAGACGTACCCCGCAGTGGTAGGAGTGAGTCGGATCTGGACGAGCAAGGCTTTCCGGCACAAAGGAATCGCCAATAATCTTCTCGAATGTGTTATGAATCAATTTATTTACGGATTGGAGCTCGAACCACTGCAGCTGGCGTTCAGTCAGCCCACGGAAAGCGGTGCCGCGTTGGCGAGAGCGTGGTTTGGTGAGAAAGATGGCTGGGCCGTTTACAGAGAAGATTGAGTTCGAATCTTGTGTTTACTATGATGGGTTGACGGGGGAGGCGTTGCTCTTGTGCATGGCCACGGCGTGGTGAAAAGCGAGGGTATACGGATTTGGGTATCAGATCTGCTTTAGATGGGTTGGTATATGACGATGGCAGAAGATCCGGGATAGGGTGGGTTCCAAGGGTGTATATCAGGGCATCAGAGTTGTGCGACACAGAAACAGACCTTCTTTCGATAGAGCCGTTGTGCGGACGAGAGCACACTTAGGAGATGAGGATGAGATGTGTGAAGTCAAGCCAAATTGCGCCCTACGTGGCAGAGATGCTTCTTCCCATTCCCCGCGACTTGCGCATTTTGATGCGATTTCTCGCGTGCTCGCTCCCGCCGAAGCAGTGTTCGTGTAAGAGAGGGTCGCAGCTTCCATCAGAATCGTCCCTAATGGGATGCTCCTGCCCAAGAAACAACCCAGCGCGACTATTGGCTCGGCTCCGCTTCAGACTTTACCGCCATTTCAATCCACCTCACTTCTCGATGAATCGACCATCACTTCTCTCTCTATGGCACAAACCTCATTGCTCGATTTGTCCTCAAACTTGATCTCTGCCCTTTGGTCAACGTCGAGAGCGACGCCCGATCAGTACGAGAGATACGGGATTAGCCTGGTGCAGCCATGGCTCTGCATGGATCTTTGGGCTCTGCTGCCCAGTCATGCACGGGTGGTCACTGCGAGTTACTCAGCCTCACTGATTGCATGAATGGGTGGAGATACTGCTCTCCAGACCAGACTCCGCGAACCCGACTTATATTTATATGCATCGCGGCGATGGTACTGTTCTCTTTGCCGACCTGTCCAGCCGCATCTGAGTAACCTACGAGGACTTTCATGATGGAAGAGTCGGAGACGATTCAAGTCATACCCAACGAGTACCAACACTACAAGCCCTTGGATAGATCAAAAAGGCAAGTCCGGCTCTTGCGTATCGAGCCTTCAGAATCCCCCAAGGATCCTCTGGTCTGCCATCTTTACTGGGCCGACCTGGACAATGCCCCCGCGTATACGGCTCTGTCGTATGTTTGGGGACCTCTCGACGACACCTTGGAGATCTCGATTGTGTTTCATGAGGGTGCTTCCGCAAGGTCGGCTTGCGCCATGCAGCTGAACGAGAACCCGCATGGCCGAGTTGAGCCGGTTGGTGTGGACGATGAAGCGAAAGCTGAAGTTGTGTCTTTTCGAATCACTCGAAATCTCCATGGCGGCCTACGCAGTCTGCGCATGCACGAAGAGGCGCACTCTCTCATTTGGGCTGATATGCTGTGCCTGAATCAGTCAGATATGGCAGAAAGGTCTCACCAGGCAAGTGATTACGCCCGTGCATTGATTGGCAGTCACTGATATATCTTTCCGATAGGTTGGATTCATGAAGGAGATTTTCTCAGCCGCGACTAAGGTTGTTGTCTGGCTTGGAGGCGACCCGGAGATCCCCTCCGATATCCTTCCCGAACATGATCGTTCGTTAGACGTACTTGCCGATATGCTCGGAGGACTTGGGTCAAGCTCTCTGCCCGTTCCAGATATGTTTGATCTGGAAGCAATAGAGCATGCAATCATATTGCGGGAACGGGGTGATTATGACCTTGAGAGTATCATGGCCCGTGCGAGGGACACCTGGCCACGAGACGGGAGATTTCGGCAGTGTCCTAGCTCGACATATGCTGTGGACATCTACATCTTGATCCTATGCACGGAAACCATCGGCCTCAGAACCATGGAACTCAGTTTTTTGGGCTGCCTGCTGGATCCAACATTATATGTTTGGCAGTTCTACCGATACCGTATCATCGAAGCCGCGATATTCTTAGGCAAACGCCGTGTGGTAGAGGCTCTTTCGCCGGAGGAAGGAGTTGCTGATTCGGAAGAAATTTCATTTCCCGGACACGTACACCAGCTGTTGTCGATACCTTGGTTCGAGCGCGTCTGGGTGGTGCAAGAGGTGGCGGGAAATGAGAATGTATCTGTTCGACACGGCAAAAGTATGCTGGCCTGGGAAATAATCGCCCTCTGTTGTGCGAGTTTCGTCGTGATCTATCCAAGCCTTGCCCCCGCTGACAGGCAGCGTTTAGGACTAGAGGACTTCGGATTCGCACCATCGCTACGACTGGCAAGATTTTGGAGCATGGTCTCAAGCCGCAGACTGCCGATCAGCGCACTACTCCTCGCTTCAAGTTCCCTCAGAGCTACAGTACCACGGGATAAAATCTACGCCATCTATCGTCTGGCAGCTGACCTTCCCGATATGTCGTTCAAGCCCGATTATATCCGGCCTCTCCAAGATACATATATGGACTTCACTCATGGAATTATTGCGGCCACTCGACGTCTCGACATAATCTCCATACCCTCCCTGGCTGGGACTCAGGCAATCTGCTCGTGGATCCCTCAATACCACAGGCTTCCATATTCTGCTTTTTCGTCGTTATTGCCACCAATCCGTCGTTTTGACAGTGCCTACCGCACAAGTGGCGACCGACCAACATATTACATTAAACCGGCACGGACCAGGTCAATTACCCTACAAGGGGTACATCTGGCTACTGTGATGTGCTGCTTTGCCCCCAGGGGCCCGCGGTCACCGTGCGATATCTGGAATACTTTGGCTTCTGTCCATCACAGCGTTTTCGGCCCAAGGAGGACTACGGACGATGTTCAATGGGACGACCACCTCTTCTCCGTGGAAGCGTTCACAGCCGCCGCGCTATCGTTTATCGAGCTTTTGGCCCTTACAAATCTGGACGAGCGACGAAAAGTGCTGTCTGACCTTTTCCTTTCGGTTATGAAGCTACATGACTCCACCGGAATGCGGTTGTCACACCTGAGCGTGGAAGACATTTGGGCGCTTCGAAGATGTGACACTTCATTATGGAAGCATTCAGTGACTCAATCGTTTGACGAAAAGGTCAATCAACTTTCAGCCTTCGTATCTTTCTTCACTTTTGATGGTACCTTCGGGGGCTGTTTTCAAGCAGTACAGGAGGGGGACTTGGTCGTCGCTTTGGATGGTGGATCGCGACCCTTCGTTCTGCGGCGACGTTTTTCACCATCCCACGACAGAAGGTGCGCTGAAGCTGTGAAGGGTGGAATGGAATTTCAGCTCATTGGGACATGCTACCTCCACGGTGCAATGGACGGCAAGATTTTCGACAGTCCACGGTGGCGTGAGTCCGATCCACTATACGTGGATCCGATGGACTATGATCCAGATCTCAGGACACCGGGAGGAACGGGCTATACGAAGGGCTTCTATCGCAAAAGGCCCTTTGTGATAACATAGCACACGGGCCAGCTCTGGTACTTTTGGGACATAGCCATCGTCGGGGTGACTGTTGCGTTGTTATATCAGTTCCCCATTCTGAAGTCGAGAAAACAGGCCTAGGATCGACAAGTTCATAGTCATTGCTGCTCATGTGCTCTGCTACAGATGCTTCAACGTGTGTCTAGAATAGTGGCAACGGCGCATTTTCGTTTGTGAAGACTCGGCGAAATAAGTACCACACCAGCCGTTTCTCGATATGAATAGTTGACCTTTGGTCCAGCATGAACTGCTCACCACTCGCCCCATGGTCGTGTCGACGAACCCACGTGCAAGACAATGTGGGTGTATTATGTTGGGTATTACAGTATGCCATGCATTATATCAGCACTACATAGTGCTCTGCGGGTGACGACGACTGTATCGGATCAATACATTGTAACAGTGTGTGGTATCATAATCTGTCTCACAAATAACCCTAACCCTATATCTCACCAAGTCCACCGCTCTGCTCTTGAGCTTCGAAAGGGCAACAAGGGAAAGTCAACCCAACTAAACAGACACCTTCCCATGCATGGCACGTCAAATGAATGATACATGCACTACTCAACGCACTGCACCCCGTTGGCCACCTGGTAACTATCCCGACGTACGAGTCTCTGTTGTTCGCGCAGTGCGCAGTGCGCAGGTGCACATGCAAGCCAGGCTTGCGAAAAGCACGCTAACCCCGGTTTCAGAGATGATAGGCGTCTATTGGCTGCCTACCTTGTGCCAGAGGTTCCTCGGGGAAGCTAAACCCGCCATGGACGGGTATCCTAGAGTAGTCTAGCTTTACTCCACCCTCTAGCCAATAGAAGTGCAGGCTTTTCTAGATGTGAAGTTAGCGTGAATTACCTCCGTACAAGAGGGAGGTATTCACTATTTGAACTTGATGTGTATGGTGTACGGAGCATCGAGCAAGGAATGGTAGTAATCAGATCTCTGACCTCCTGGCTGTGACGTGTGTGTGTGTGTGTATCATGGTCCTGACTGTCTAGAGACATAAATACCTATGTGCCTGCGCAAAAGGCACCTGGACGGAGTGAACTCTGCAGCGTCTTTGCTGAGGAGTGACGTGGCTGCCGCAATGCAGAATGCCGGGCTTCAAAGAATGTTCCATGTACCATGAAGGCGTCTATATGGAGGGCAAGGCCAAGTGCAAAATCGAAATACATAGTAATTACTCGATGATCATCACCACATACACATACCTACGTACTTACCGTACGCCGTCCTACATTCAGTCCGCAATCGTCCACGACACAGTCCTTGAGTACTTTAAGTAGCCTTGACAAAACACAGCATCACTCTTGGTCTCCATCACATCTGTCGGGTGACTCTGTACTGTATAATATATACATGGTACCCGTCTCTGGCATCCATGCCAACCGTCTTCTCGTTGGAGAACCATCTTGAGACCCTCTATCGGAGCGGAGGAAGTCTTTCAACCTGAACTTCAAGTTGACGATCCTACCTCGCGTGGCTCGCGCAATAAGTAATCTCATCATCGCCGTATAGATACCTAGTACTTACAATCACCTTAGAAGTAGGAAGTGAGTGATTCCGCCGATGCGCCGGGTTCGGGGACGGACCCTTGGATCACATTCCTGCTGCCTCTTCCTACGTTCTCGCATGTATCGCAAGTGTGTACGATCTGTGGTGCATGTACGAACTGCAGTACATGATTTAGTCAGTACTGCGTAGTACGTACTGTGTAGTTGGTGGTTGGTGGTTGATAGTTGGTAGTTATCACACTTCTGTACTTAGCACTTCCAGTGCATTGTTCAACACGGTGTTATTGAGTACCAGGTAGGAAGGGAGTACTAGGCACGGAGTATATCACGGTACGCCGCAGTAATCTCCTCCCCGCTGGGATGGAGGGACACTGTAATCACACTGGTAGTTACATAGTATCTCCAGGTCTTTGACCGCGAGCAGAAGGCGTTGCAGGTACATTGTCATGCTATGGCAGATCATTAAACAGGCCGTGGTCTTCTGTACTATGTAGGATGCCCTCCACAAGGGCGAAGAGGCACACGGCCTCTCCTCCTTCCGTAGGGCGGTCGAAAGGCATGTCCGTCCGTGCATCAAGAAAATCACTGTACACTGGACATGCAGTAGTACTGTACAGACATACCTAGTGCATACTTCATGCCTGGCCGCCTGAAATCAGTGACTGCCAGTGGATCAGGCCGATGCGTGCACTTGGATTCACGGGCAAGAAAAGGTAATCTGCGTGAGCAACCCAACGGCGGTAACAGGCCATGTAGAGACGCGGCGGAGTTAGGTTCCCGCAAGGCAGGCTGACGGTCAATCGGCTCGACGGCGGTCTATTCACACAATGCCAATAAAGGTACAGTATCGGTCGACATAAGCACGAGTCGCGATGCTCTGGACAAACGACAAAATACCACACAAGGCTGATGGAAAGGCACATTATAGGTTCGATCCGGCTGTACCGATCACATCAAATGCAGCTAATAAAGTCAATGCTGAAGCTCTCCCAGTCAGGCGTGCAGCGTAACGATATAGACAGATCAAGAGAAACCAAAATACATGCCATGATCCCCGGGCCCTGAACAATCATCGAAACGAGGCCGGGGAAGACATGCCGTATTTATCTCGACTTCTGAAGCGGGAGAATGAAGTCCGTTGGAGAGCAGCGAGGCGGTAACTGCAGTGATCTCTACCAATTCCCTGCACCGAGCTCATCACACCTGAGTGTTTGTCACACGTCCCTTTGTCTGTGTCTGTTTGCATTTGTGGACCTGTATCAAAACCCACCCCCATCAATGCTCCAGGTCGGATACAATTAGATGTGTGGGAAATTGGTAGCAGTGTAGCGGTCACTTGGATCTCCTGTAATACCACCGAACGTCCGCTTGCACGGCCTTCACAAGTGCAATTTCGGATGCAAGACCAGCTAATTCCTCACCTTGTTGAATTCCGCCTCGCAGATGGGAACATGACGCATTGTGGAGGAAAGGAAACGCGAGGGAAACACGCTCTGGTGCCGACAGCTCGATTGGGCACCACCAAGACACGCTGCATGCTGTCGTCCGTGATTAAATGCTTCTCGCTCTAGCAAATAAAGCACGGTGCTGTAGGTTACTTGTTTTGTACATTTCACGCCGTGCTGACCGCCACATCATGAAAGCTCCGCCCCCAACAAGAGATCATGCCAACAGCATCTTTCGCGGGTCTTCGATGTATTCCTGGATGTCCTGTCAGACGCAGAACGAACACGAAGCTCACTTGTAACATACCTTGATCTTTACCAGGAAAGTGACCGCTTCTCTGCCGTCCAGCAAACGATGATCGTAAGTCAGTGCAAGGTACATCATCTGTACTGCGTCAGTCTTTGCCGTCGATCACATCTGGATCGACTTACGGGTCTGATTTCGATCTTGCCGTTGACAACCACTGCTCTGTCCTTGATTGCATGCAGACCGAGCACAGCTGTCTGAGGTAAGTTGATGATCGGAGTTCCCATCATGGAGCCGAAGACGCCTCCGTTGCTGATGGTGAATGTGCCGCCCGCCATATCTTCAATGGTAAGCTTGCCATCACGGGCCTGGACAACAGGTCAGCGACCGATCGATTGGCAGAAACAACGTACTTACCTTCTTCCCTAAATCGGCAATAGCTTCTTCGATGCCGATCATCTCCAAACTCTCAGCATTTCGGACGACCGGCGTGACCAGGCCCTTGGGCGTGGCCACTGCAACGCTAATATCCACAAAGTCTCGGTAGACAATGGTATCACCACCGCCGGGTCCTTCGATGGAGGCGTTGACGGTGGGTACGTCCTTCATGGCCAGAATACTGGCTTTGGCAAAAGCACTCATGAAGCCGAGTTTGACACCGGTGTTCTTCAGGACTTCATCCTTGTACTTCTTGCGGAATTCCATGATGTTGGACATGTCCACCTCGTTGAATGTTGTCAAAGAGGCGGCGGTATTCTGTGACTGCTTCAGGCGCTCGGCGATCCGCAGACGCATGCGGTTCATTTTGACCTGATATGAATTAGCCTTTTCGCGGATGGAAACGCCGGTAGTCTTCGTACCCTGTTCTCGTTCCTGCTACCTTTGCCAAAGGGCGAGTCGATGCCAGCCTTCTCATCCGTCTTCTTTTCTTCCTTGGGCGGTGCAGGTTTTTCTTCTTTCTTCGGTGGTGGAGGGGCTTCTTTCTTCGGCTCCTCCTTCTTAGGCTCCTCCTTGGGTTCTTCCTTCTTTGGCTCTTCCTTCTTGGGCTCTGGCTCGGCAGGTTCTTTGGGTTCTTCCTTTGCTTCCTTCGCACCGCCTCCACCGCCCTCGCCCGGCTCGAGCTTTGCAATTTCTTGCCCGACGGTCACAGTGTCGCCCTCGCTAACAAGGAATTCTTTTATCGTGCCTGCCTCGGGAGCATTGACCGAGACATCGATCTTGTCTGTTTCGATCGAGGCAATTTCCTCATCTTGCTCGACATAGTCGCCCACTTGTTTTGAGAAGCTGCTGAGGGTGCCCTCCGAGATGGACTCGGCCATCTGTGGGACTTTGACGATGGTCTCATAGCGGGTAGGGGAGGTACTGAACGGCTGGTAGCGCGAAGCGGAGGCATACGTAGGTGCAGTGGATGTTCGCAAGCTGAAGATGACTTGTGGGCGCAGCATTGGTTTCGACCTCAACCCGCTGAATGCGCGAGTACGTAGCGAGGGGCCGCATCTTGGGATGGCGAGCGCGGAGCCCAGAGCTGGAGTCCGTCGAAGCCGTAGAGAGGCCATAGTGGCACTTGTTGCGTCGACCGTGCAACGTGTGAAGTAGACAGTCGATGCTCCAGAGAGCGAGGACGTTTATGGCCGTAGCATGCGAGGCGGACTCACCGCCGGCTTGAAATACAGAGAATGAAAGGGTGCTGCTAACTGAAGCCCCGTCCTCCTGGTGCACCGGAGACTGTGAATTGAGAAGAGTGTTTGTCTTTGCGGATCTGGAGCACGGGAATGGAAAGCTCTGTCGGAGCTCCAATTGGGCTGTGACGTTGTCCCAGAAAGTCGCGCAGCCAGAGAGCCGCCCGCTTGCCTGCAGCCCGAGGCGAGACGAGCGACAAGGAGCTTCGATGCCAAGCCTGCTTGCCTCTGGCTGCACCTCCAATCGACTCATCCCAATTACAGATTCACCACCGACTTCAACGCCGTGGACAGCCACAGACCAGCGAGCATCGGGACGGATAGAAGACGACGAAGCCGGTCCTGGCCACCCGTCTGCTAAGGGGAGTTACCTGTGAATTGGTGGTGGGCGAAGGACTGCGCTGGTCACAATGGCTTCAATGAGCCCTCATGTCAAGGCTGTCCGGTAAGATACTGCACCATGAATGAGGTATCATTCCCGGTGCAAATGCTGATTGCATTCTGGCAGAGACCTATATCGACGGTCGCTGAAGCTCGCCCTCGACTGGGCTGTTCAACGAAACCTCTGGCGCGGACAGGCCGTCTACATCCGATCACTATTCGATGCGAACAAGAACATCACTGATCACAGACAACAGAGAGTATGCTGATGACGTTCACCTTCCTATTGGACATGACGCTGTCTGCGCGAAGGTACATTGCTGATCAATGACGGGTACAGATTCTCTTCAACGAGACTGAGAAACTATTAGACAAATGGAAGCACCCGGACCCCTACCGGCCGCCAACTGCTCCTGGAGGTACGCAGACATGTCCTTCAAACCGCTGTGCTCCAGGTCACTGACGTGTCGCACTCTACAGGCTCGAAGTATGAACGAAATCTCCCGGCTCCAGATCTACCGCCGCCATCAAGAGAGTTCGTCAAGAGGTTATGATCGGACAAAGCATGCATGCATGGTTGGTCGCCCCGACTTGTACATATTACCAAGAAGCACCTGGACACATACACTGTTTCTGCTGCACAAGCGCGAAGGACGTACAAGCAGAAGGAAGAAATGCTTGTCAATGCAAAATCATGGCACCTTGTTCTCTGCTAGTTGGCTCTCTCATTGCGCAGGTGATGGACTTGGATATCCACCATGCCAGGCTTTGCACCCCGAGGCTTGTTGGCCAATGACAGTAATCCCACACAGAACACGCTCTATTCCACCGCGCCTGGGACATGCTGTGTTGATTTTGTACGAGCCAACGATGCAGCTGTAGATTCTTGACGCGTCACTGACAAAACCCCAGGCAGGCTGGAACCCTAGGGATCAGGATTGCCGTTCACACTTGCTGATGGTCCAACTCGGACTTCGTCTCAAGAGAATTACAGCCTGAAAACGTGGACGACAAGAGTTTTCGGATGTTTGTCATTGTCTGGATCATTGAATTTGTCGTCGAATGATCGCTACTTTGCAAAGCCTTTCGCTCTGCACCCTCGCATGTCTCATCTCATGCCCTTGCTGCATTCCTATCCATGATCATGATGATAATAGGCATGCCAATGAGCATAATGTACACGACCCAGCTCTCCGATGCCGGTAAAGCACAAACTCTGAAAATGGCCCGTAAACCTGGCCAGCCCAACCCGTAACCCCGTGTGTCATGAAACTCCCATGTCAAAAACAGCCCAGTTCAGAAACAATGTGCACAATGAGCTTACAGCTCTTGGCTGGGGTTCTTGCCCTTGGTGGTCTTCTTTGGCAGCAAGTCTGAAACGAAAGTCAGTAGATGTCGCATATGCAATGCAGATGGTAAACGTACTCTGGTGAATGTTGGGCAGGACACCACCTTGGGCGATTGTGACGTGTCCGAGCAGCTTGTTCAACTCCTCATCGTTTCGGATGGCCAATTGAAGATGACGGGGGATGATACGCGTCTTCTTGTTGTCACGAGCGGCGTTGCCAGCAAGCTCGAGGATTTCGGCAGCCAGGTACTCAAGAACGGCTGCGAGGTAGACGGGAGCGCCAGCACCGACACGCTGAGCGTAGTTGCCCTTTCGCAAGAGACGATGGACACGGCCAACAGGGAATGCAAGGCCAGCCTTGGAGGAACGGCTGCGATGGAAGTCAGCGCATGCTCTTCGAGTGCAGATGTGCGGACCGCGGCCAACGCGTCGCGTAGAAGACAAGACCGAGGAAGTCCGAATGGTGGATGACTTACGATTGAGCGCTCTTGGAGCCAGAGGCCTTGCCACCAGATTTTCCGCCAGTCATTTTGATGAGGTTGAGGGGATTGGGTTTGAGAAGGTTGAAATTGGGTTGTGAGACGGAAGTCGCGGTGGACAGTAGTGTCAGATGAGTGATGGAAGCTGAAGTTTGTGGATGGATGAGAAGAAGAGGAAGGGAAGGGTGGATGATGGTGGGAGGGAAAGGGAAGTTATAAAGGAATGCGAGCAGGCGGGCGATGCGGGTTGCGGGCTGTTGCGTCGCGCCTCCAGATCAACCTCGCAGACGCTTGTGATGAAAGATGCAGCGCAGCGAAGTGGAGGAGCGGGCGGTTTGGATCACAGAGGAGCCGTCCAGCCAATCACGGTGCTTGGTGCAGATTGATCAAAAATGACTTTTCCAGAGGACTTGACAATACGCAGGCTGCATTACATTGCCTTACCATATCTTTCCGCCAAGCACTCTGATCCTGCCCTCTGAGTGGCCGAAAACTCCTCAAAATCGACACGATAACAATACACTGATAAAATCGCGCAATCCGTTACCCAGGATCAACCCCGAGCTGCGTCTGCCATCTCGCATCAACCCGCGCCCTCCTCCTCGCACTTGCGCCTGGTATAAGAGTCGCCATCACCCGCCTTTCACGCTCCATCTTTCCTTCCTTCTTCATCCATCCATCACTCATCCACGCTTCATACACACTCGATCATCAACTCCATCTCACATACTCCATCAACTTTCGCGTTTTTCGCATATCCATCTCACTTCAGAAATGGCTCCCAAGGAAGCGTCCAAGAAGCCCACCACTGGCGGCAAGGCCCCAGCTGGCAAAGCCCCCGCTGCTGAGAAGAAGGAAGCCGGCAAGAAGACGGCAGCAGCTCCTTCAGGCGAGAAGAAGAAGCGCGGCAAGACGAGGAAGGAGACCTACTCCTCATACATCTACAAAGGTGAGCATCACGTTTTGCCGTCGATCATCGCCTTGCGATCCAAAACTGACGCGTCTTCGGCAGTCCTCAAGCAAGTCCACCCCGATACTGGTATCTCCAACCGTGCCATGTCAATCTTGAACTCATTCGTCAACGGTAAGTTCAATTGCGCCCATCAATCTCCAAAGTGCAGTCATCTGACAGCTGCCTGCAGATATCTTCGAGCGTGTTGCCACCGAGGCCTCCAAGCTTGCTGCCTACAACAAGAAGTCCACCATCTCATCTCGAGAGATCCAGACCTCAGTCAGACTCATCCTGCCCGGTGAACTTGCAAAGCACGCCGTTTCCGAAGGCACAAAGGCGGTCACCAAGTACTCTTCCCAGAGCAAGTAGACGTGGCTGCTTGTTCGCACTTGGTTCATGGTTGGGTTTTGCTTGTTTTCAATATGCAATGGGGTTTTGTGGGCACAATGGATCAGCGGTGTTGAAACGGGTTTTCTTCAACACATTACGATGCGTCATGGGGTATTGGGATCATTGACAACAATGAGCTATCAGATGTGATGCTTGCTCATCAGCAAAACACTCATGCTTTTACGATCCTGCAGAGAAGAGCTTCTGTGCTATGTACAATATCCAACACACGGAAGCATGAGAGATCAGAATCTCCAGCTGCATGGCTGGAACCTGAGACATCAATTCAAAGCATGAAAACAGTCTTTCAAACCCTCCACTCCCATAGAGTAGATTGTGGTCTGTTGTTTCGCATAGCTGTCCACAGTCTCGCGACAGGGAGACTGAGATTCCAGAGGGGGCAACGCCATTGTTGTGGTACGCGTCCAGAGAGTTGCGCGCTAGAACACGCTTCTGGAGACCATGCCAGCCACGTCTTGACCTTATCTGTGCGCTGACAATTGCTCGGCGCGAGTTGCCAACGACGTCCCAAAGGCGGGGAGGAGCGATGCATCCATCCAAGCATTGCTACCTTGGGGTTTCCCAGGGGTGACAGAGGCCATACATACGAGGATCTATTTCGCAAGCAAGAAGCAACAAGCGAGAGAGAAGCAACCCTCAGCGTGCGCTGTCCGGACACATGTTCCATTCAAAGAAGGCAATACCGGACTAGACTTTCTGGTATTTACTCCGTAGTAGTGACGGGCGTTCGCTTTTCAACCTCACAAAAAAACCAAGTCGACTCGGAAAACTCCAGCCTGCCTAACCCAACCCGACCAAGAACCCTGCTGTTAAGTGGTATCCCTCGTTACGCGTCGCGATATCATGAAACCATTACACTGCCTCCACGGCCGTATCTCTTTGCGGCACCGAGACCTTGACTGCATCGTCTCCAGCTTCGGTTTCGGCTTCGGAGCGTGCAGTGCCTGAGGCTGCCACGGAGGCTTCGACCTTGACACCCTCGTCGTCCTCCTTTCCCGTTACCGTGACGGTCTCGTCATCTTCTTCTTCTTCGTCGTCGAAACTGACTACCTCGTCCACGGCCTCTTTCCTCTCTCTGCTCTCCCCAGGGACTGGCGGCTCCTTGTCCAGCACATGCACAATTGCCTTGCCCTTTGTCTCTTTTAGCCTCCGCTTCCAATCTTCCCAGTCATTTTCGTCTTTGATCAGGAATCCAATCAGCATGGAGGGATCCATCTCAGAAATGCGCAGGCCGCGGAGACGGCGCGTATGGCATGTCGAAATCTCTTCATCGGTGTATTCGGCCGAGGACGCGTGGTAGGGCAGAAAGGCCCGCGTTTCGTGAGGGTCAAGGTAGAAGAACAAGTCGCCCTGGCACCCGATGAAGTAGTGAGAAGACGAGGGGCGTCCGCCTGCGATGCCGATGCTTTGTGGATATGTCAGACTACTCTTCAGGGCTTCGTGGTAGACTGGTGTTATGCGATCTAACCCCAAGCGTATCCCTAACAGGATAAGGGTGGGTTTTATCGTGGCGTCTGTAGCGCTTGCCCGGGCGATGGACCGGAACTTGTCCTCGTAGACTTCGCTCGCCGAGGGAGTCACGTAAACGCGCAATCCGGCTGCAGAGGCGCACTCTGCACTGAGGGCTTGGATACAGCTGGCCGTGGCGGAGGGCCCGAACCACTGGCCTGGGTGTTTTCCACAGGAGGTGGCTCCGTGGTGGACGAAACGGTGGATGCTGAAGGGGGCTGAAGGGGAGTCGGCGAACAAGGAGAGGATAGAAGCCTCTGTTTGTGTCGATAAAGAAGTGTGCGTGGGTGGTTCGCTAGATGGCGGAGAAGGAGAGGCTGTGCGGGACGTATGTGTGCCTGGTCTCCGCCAATCTCGCCCTAGATGGAGCATTATCAGTGCGTTGGCAAGGAGAGATTGTCCCGAACGGATCATGCAGCCCCAGCCCGTGTCACTGCTGAAGCCTTCCCGTTCAGTAAGGTTGCGAAGCCGGACGGACCAGGAAAGGCCGGTACTGGAGTCGGCGTCATGCGACCGAGGAATAGGGGTGAAGTTTGAGCGGTAGGTCATCCATACTCGCGACTCGAAGTCGTCGAGAAAGGGGATCGGCCAGCCCCGGTCCGAAGGGTCGTTGGATAAAGAAGGTGTGTCCTCTCCTCCTGTGACAAGTTGTGCGTCGTCGAAGCTGCTTGTGTTCTGTGATTCGGAAGCGTTTTGCTGCGACTGCTGTTGTTGTTGCTGTGTCTCTGGAGCGGTGGACGGGGCACTCGCAGCATCTGACGGTTCGTGTGAATCCGAAGATGACTCCACCTCGACCACATCGTCATGGTCGGTCGTGGTCACCGGTTTTGGCGGTGTAGCCTTGTATTCTTTCCCCAGCAGCCATATTGATGTACCCGACATGTCATCGTATTTTGGAGGAGGGTCATAGAAATAGCGCACGAAGCGCTTAATCTCGACGCCATTCATGACGCCTTGAGCCGGGACAGGGCGAGGGATGCTCTGCAGCGTAAGGGAGAGTGCATATAGTAGGGCACCGAGTGGAGTATGGGCTTGAGGCGGGAGTCGATTTAGTGGTTGTAGAAGTAATGATGAGCTCTCCTCCCGCTGCTTGTAGTTGTGTAGAGCGAGTGACGGGTCTTGTGAGCTGGAGGTGTGACGGGATGCAAATAAAGCTCGGAGGGTGTCCAGGTTTGCCGTGTTTGGGGGATTAGGTCTAGAAGTGGCGTTTGTAATGATTCGTCTCTAATAGAGCACGTTTCATGCAGGAGTCGATTGTTGCTGGTTAAACGAACGAAAAGGATACCATTATTGAGGTCGAAGCAGGCATCAAGTCAAGCGGTATCAACGTCAGCCTCGCCTGCGATGATTGACCATTAGCGACATCACACAGGCTTGGGAGGCCCGGGGTTGGAGCCCGGGGCCAGTCATCCGGAGACGGGGGCGCCTAGGCTTTCACCGAGGGTTTTAACTGGTGGGATGACCGCGCGTGGTCCGTGTTGGAGATGGTCAACTTCGCCCCCGACGCCATTCTTTCGATATTGCCCATGACTGTTCTCCCCTCCTTGCCTCTGCATGATTCATAACGACAACATTGATTGCAAATTGCAAGTAGTGAATATGCCGTTGAGTACCTTGTTGGTGTGACATGTTTTCTCCTTGAAACTAGATTAACTTCGCAATTCACCTTGTCGAAGTGGGCGAATCCGATCCTCACCACCCCGCGCAATCATGGGTCCCCGACAGCGGGCGCAGGGTCGCAAGAAGAGGAACGGAGGTACACCAAATCACTCGTCAGCCCACTGGTCCGGGTTCAATTCACCTTCGCCATCCCCGTGGTCGGAAGGTCAGGCCAAGTCCAGAGGTACTTCAAGTGAAATGTCAAGCGGGGTGCAATCCTGACAAGTTATATCAGGTCCCAATGCCCGCCACCGCGAGCTTGTTAGCGACTGGCAGGCCTACTCGAGTTCCAATGCCTCTGGTTTACAGAACGCCCCCCTAAGCATGGCTCAGGCTGCTAAGAATACCGAGCGACACGCTATGGCTTGGGGATCTTTGAAACTGAGGGAACAAAGCATCACTTTCGTCAGTGCCGGACATCTACACCAGGACGAGATCAAAGCTACAGGTGAAGAGGACGGAGATAAGGACGTAAAGGAAGATATCGAACCCACGCCAGCTGAATCCACACTTCTGTCACAACTTGCAAAGTCGTCCGAGCAATCCGCTTCTGGCAGTGAGCAGCAGGTGGTGCGCGCAGACTCCCCAGCTGAGGCTGTGGCACAAACGCCTGCGCCCAGAAGAGACTCGATATCGTCGCAATCGTCAGACGAAATTCTCTTCGCCGGTCGAGGCAATCCCGTACCCAGAATGGCCGCCAAAATTACCCCTGCCACGTCCAAACTTCCCACACCTTCGCCTGAAAAGAGAACGGAAGAGGCCAAACTGCCTTTCCAAAACCCTCTCGCCACCCCCGAGATCACCGCACAAGACTCCAGTTCATCTGGTTTGGAAAGGTTCAACAACATATTACCTTCGCAACACCGTCAAGGCGCTGATCGCCGGGGTCGTGCTCGCCAGCGCAGAAAGGACGATGAAGAGGATCTCATCAATGACTACATCGCCAACATGACCTTCGACGATGATAGTGACGACAATGTAGCCGACATTGCTCGTTCAGTCAAGACTGGCAGAAGAACTGAGCACTTCAGATTCTTTGATGGTGCCACTGAGTCGAAAGTTAGTGTGCAACCCGAGCCTTCCAGAAAAACCGCGAAGAAGACCACCAAAGTCGAACAGGCCATTGATTGGGATTCGGCCGATCTGGAGGATTTTGATGAGTTCAGTACCACGGATGAGGAGGTTGTTGAAGTCAGCCAAGTTCTTCGTTTCCGTACACGGCCCAGTGGCCGACAATACCTCGTGAACCCACTCGGCAAAGACGCGAGCGAACCTCGCTGGGTTCTGCACGACAAGTTGATCTCTAAATCTGCAGTCAAGGAAATCCGTATTTTCGAGGAGATCCAAACCATGAAGATCCAACAGACACCTGAGTCCGAAGACTCAGACTCAGATTCAGAAGCAGAAGAAGCTGATGACGATTTGATGGACGACATTGACTCTGAGGATGCAGAAAACGAGCGCATCTTGAAGCATACATCCCGCATGACAGACGAGCAGATCGCCCGCGCTCTAGCCAAGCAAGAAGAATTAGGCTTGGGCGGCGATGAATTGCTTTTGCTGGACGGAAATGTGGACGACTATGATGATGACGAGGATGTGGATGACGACGACGATGAGTTTGCAACTGGCGACGCGTTCATCCCGTTCTCAGCGAAGAAGCATCTCTCCAGCCGCACCACGTCAAGGCGCAACAGACGCCAACGCGACCACTTCCCTTCTGCTTCAGCATTCGCAGACGCCCTCGATCAGGATCCCTATGGTGCCTTCGACATCATGGACTTCGAACGCCCAAGTCTTCGACCTAAGAAGAAGGGACGAAAGTCTGATTTGCCGTTTGAGCTAGGTATTGAGGACCCGGAGCTTGCCCAGCGCCTTCGCAGTACGTGGGAGAAAGACCGGGAGAAGAAGACTGCACGCAAGCGAGAGAAGCAGCTTGAGCGTGAGGACGCCCTCCTCGATGCTGCTGAGCGGAACCAGCCTGCGGCCATTCGCGCAGAGATCAGACAGTTCATGGCTCAGGAAGTCGACACGCTGGAGCTGGCGCCCATGGATGCAGGTCAACGTGCTGCGATGCACCGCCTGGCAAAGGCACTGAAGCTTGTCTCAAAGTCGCACGGCAAGGACGGACATGGCATAGGGCGCTATCCTGTTCTCACCAAGGGACCTCATACGCCAAGATTCACCATCGACACAATATGGGAGATCGATGCTTTGTTGGAGTCGAGGAAGTTCTTCCCTAAGGGCGTCTTCGGCTCCTTCAGAACCGCTGCAGGGCCGAAGACCAGGACACCCGGATTTGCGAGGGCCCGCAGAGGTGGTGGCGGCACAATGTCCGGTGCTACCTACATGAATGGCGATGTTGTTGGTGCCTCAGCTCCCGAGATCGGCGCAGGGAATAAAGGTCGCGCCATGCTCGAAAAGATGGGGTGGCAGGTGGGCATGGGTATTGGTGCTGTTGGAAACAAGGGTAGCGTCGAGGTCATCAAGCACGTCGTCAAGACGACGAAGGCTGGGCTGGGTTGAAGTGGCAGAAGGATAGATGGTTTGGTGTGACGGTCTAAGATGTGCTGAGTGGTGTCCATGGCACTATCATGTCCTCGCTTTAATGTTCCGAGGCCGCCTACAAATATTTCTGCCTGTTGTCGAGGCTTGCAGAGGTTAGCCTGTAGCCGGGATAGCTGAGCAGTATTGTACGGACCACTTCAACCGCTTCACGGCGCCAGCCAATAGGGCAGCTGCCGAATACGATGGCTACCACATTGAGCAAGTAGCATTACCAGCGTCCCAGATCGTACCGAATACGAGGTTCACGACGCTGAAGAGTTTCTCTTCGTCCAAATACAAGTAACGCCGAAGTCTTTGGGGATCCAAGGAGATGTCCTTCCGAGGGAACTCATGCACGGGCACCAGCTCCAGAGATTGCACACAAAAGGATGAAGATCACAGTCATCGGTGCAGGCATCTCTGGCCTGTCAGTAGCACTTGCATTAACCAAGTGGCTACCGGAGAAACCGGATATCACCATCATTGAACTTCGGCCAGAACCTTCAACAATCGGCGGTGCGGTGGGACTGACACCAAATGCACTACGCTGCCTACATCACCTGGGAGTCCTCTCTCGAATCCACGAGAATTCACTGGGGGCTACCATAGACAAAATCGAACTCTTCACCATCCACACTGGCGCCAGACTGGGCGAGATCGGCTTCACTGGGGCACAGGGGGAGGGTGTTGGCCAGCCGCCGTTCAAGGGACTCAGGATCATGCGGGCAGATTTGGTGCAGTCTCTGACCGAATGTGTTCGGAACCTTAATAATGTCCGCTTCGCTTACGGTCGCAGACCAACCCAGATCATCGAATCCGACGCGCAGATAACTGTCCATACTGACGATGGTGACACAATGACCTCGGATTTGCTCCTCGGCTGCGATGGCATACATTCCTTCGTTAGGACCAATCTCGTCGATCCAGAGAGGACACCGCTCTACACTGGGATAGCCGCGGTCTTCGGCTTCGCTGGGTTGGACGACGAAGCCCAGGTGCCCTGGAAAGATACAGGGTTATGCCAGGCCAAACGAGGGAGTCTCATGACCAGTTACTACGAACCACAGAGGAAGCGGCAGTTCGTGGCAGCCATCATGGAGACAGAAGACGTTATCTCGAAGGAAGGCTGGCTGGCGCGTGGGTCAGAACAGGACAAGATCAGGCAAAATGTGAAAGGTCGTTTCGGCAATAGTGCCATTGGCTTCCTCAATTCCCTCATTGATGCCACAGATCACTGGACGCTGTACCCTGTCTTCAGTCTCGCTCCCCGGGGCAAGTGGTGCACCACGCGCGCAATGCTGTTGGGGGACGCGGCCCATGCAATGCCGCCCCAGGGTGAAAGCACAGGATATGCCCTCGAGGACGCCATCTTGTTCGCTCGAGCAATGGCAGTCAAACTCGACAAGGGGCTAGACGTTACCTTCGCCACGTATCAGAAAGTCAGGCGGGAACGTATCAACAAGGCGTACGACGAGGCCGCCTTCGGCTGGGAAACACAAAAGGATTGTGGCTGGTTCACTTTCTTGCTGAGAACCTGGTTGACAACTGCATTCCTCTGGTGGACTGCAGCTGCGCGACAAAGGCGTTACAGCGAGGACGTCACAAAGATGGACCTAGAATAAAATGCCCGCTCGCTTCGTGGGGAATCCCTTGGTTGATAGAGTCACGGAGCGAGGTGCCACGGACCAAATTCCAACCTGCTGCTGTTGTCAAATCTCCTCCCCAGCACCGAATGCTAGTCAGGCTATATCAAGTGGGTCGATCAAGGAGCGAGGCAGCTCATCGCGTACAAGGCTGTGATATTTGTTCCCGTTGTACCGCCCAGCTGAAAATGACGGGGGATATTCATCTGGCCACGTACCACGTCGACCGACCACCTTCTTAGTGCTGCTCAGTCTAATACATAGTATGTGCTCAACGTCGAGCGCCGGGAATACCCATGTCCGAACCCCCAGACCTCAATGTATTGGTGGATCTTGAACTGGAAAGCTTAAGCACAAGCGAGATCTTCCCCCCTTGAACCGATGTTTGGGATTTCAGCCTTGAGCTCACCAGCCGCTAAATGTACAGGGGGAGTTGTTTCAGACCATAGCGACCGACCACTCCAGGTTATGCAAGCCCTGCTGCCGAGGAGATTTCAGGACAAATCAGCAAATCAGCAGAGCTCCCTTTTCCGCTCGAAGGCGACCACATCAATTTCCCAACGGTCGGGACACGGCATACTCGACCTTTGCCCGTCTCTGGTGGTGTACTCAGCCATGGTCTTCCTGGTAAGCAGTGTGGTGGTGCGACAGTCGCGGCCTGGTGCACAAAGAACTCCCTCCGCGACGCTTGCAGGCATTGCGGGTGCGTTCCTCAAAAACGTCTTCTCATGACCCACATGAGATACTACTTATATATAACATGTCGCCAGGACCACGTCGACTTGACGTCTCCTAAACCCGTAGCACCCAGTCGTTCTTTACACTCGTCGATCGAGTATCCGTTCGTTTCTTGCCTTCTCACGCTCGCTTCGTAGCATCCACTCGTCTATTTGCTCGCTCAGACACTGGGAGAATTCCATACGACTTCCGATATACAGTAGCAACATGTATCGATCACTTGTTGCTTACGTCCTCGCAGGTGCCGCTCTGGCGTGTCCTGCAGCCTCTGCTGCTACACCCGTGCAACCATGGGGCCAATGTAAGTCCTCGGTACCTTGAGTCCCTTCTATGCGATATCCTGACTCCCCTCAGGCGGCGGGATCAACTGGACCGGTGGCACTACCTGCACAGCAGGCTGGACCTGCCAGGCCCAGAACCCATACTACTCCCAATGTCTGCAAGCACCACAGCAGCCAGCGACATCCGCTCCGCCAGTCGTCCAGCCCGTGTCCAGCGCTACTGCTAGCAAGCCAGCTTCCAGTCCCGCGGCGCCTCCAGCCAGCACAGCGACAAGTGCCAAGCCAAGCCAGCCCACCAGCCCGTCGTCCGGTGGCGGCTTGACCTACAAAGCCTCGTTCACGCACTATGGTGCCGGAGACAGCTTCGGCTCGCCCAACTGCAACACCAACACGGCGGCCTGCTTCTTCTACACGCAACCGGGCTTCAGCGCTGCCGTCAGTCAGAACCTGTATGGTGCCGGTCCTGGCCAAGGTCAAGGTCCTGCTTGCGGCACCTGCTGGAAGCTCGTCGGTCAGACGGATTCATCGGGCAACAAGCTGAGCAACGCTGGCACCTCCATCGTCGTCATGATCAACAACCTTTGCCCGGCCAATGGCAACCCGCTGTGCTCGCAAAATGGTCTTTCTGGCACCAACCAATACGGCGCTAACGTCAACTTCGACCTTTGCAGTGACAGCGGTGCGTCGGCTGCGTTCTTTGGTAACAGCGGTGTCGGTCTCGCTGTGGGAACTGCTACGCAGGTAGACTGCTCTCAGTGGAATGGAGTCGTCGTCCACTAGACGGGCAAATATGAATGAACCCTCTAAGCGACAAGCGTGCAGCTATACTATGTTCCTTTCTTCTTTCGGCTCGCTTGCAGGGTCTGTTCGGGTGCAGGGAGCCCAGGACCCAGCTTGCTCTATTTCTTCTCCTGGCCTTTGGGCGGACAACAGGCCCCCAAGGTGATCATGACGGTTTTAGTCTTAAAAATACTAAGTACCTACTGTACGAGCTTCTTTGAATGAGGCCGGAAGACTGCATACGAGACCAACCTCTCGCTCTGACACTGCCGTCACATACATACTAGGATTCGTGTTCCATGTCTCGAGGGTGCTGCCCGTTGTTGTATTGTCATTCACTGGAGCTTCTGAACGGCTGATCCGCCGCCAAGTAAAGCGACAAGTAAGGAAATGGTGAATTTTTGCAACTTTGCACCTCACTTCTCCGTCAATCAAACGGTACTTACTCCAGTGCCTTACAAGAGTGTTTGAATCGCGAAGATCCATTTGGTTCTTTACTGATCCTGTATCTACCCAATAGCCCTCACGATGGCTCCTACCTGGTATGCCACCTCCTCGATAGGCGGGTGCGATGAGATTCGCATCGGGCGAGCCAGGTTATCTTGACCTTCAGTCGTCCTATGATTGACCAACCGTATACCCGCAGCATCATACACCCCAACCGCAACGCCTCGTTTATCGATCCGGCAACTGAGATGAGTACAGTACTGTACTAAGTACATCCTACCAAGTCCATAAGTTTGTCTCGTCTGACCGAATATTGAGATGCGTTTCAGTTCAGCCTCATCAACCACCACGCTGTCGGATCCTTCTCCCCACGTATTGTCACATCCATCATACATCTGCTCACCATTGTGTCCTATGTATCTGCTGCATTCAACTTCCCCCTGATCCTCTTGGTCCTCTTTCTTTCTTACAATCTCCTGGACAAGTGAGCTACGTTGCTTCACATCGACTCAAACTTCTACAATTCTCTGCTTGTTCTGCCTGCGTCCTTCGAAGACTCCATCCTGGTCATTAACTTACTTATGGAGTCCAGACTTCGTTCCGAAAAGCGTCCTCCTGAATCTTTTCGCAGATCTTAGAGCTCCCGACTCCAACGTTCATCCTTACCACGCATGCTCTGAAAACCATTGCTGTCGATGACCGAGTCCAGGGTGTACGTACATAAAAGAAGCTGTACTGTGTCGGCTACGTACATGCAACATGAAAAGAATCGAACCTCAGCCCGTCACAAGCCATGTTCGACGCCAATGGAGCTGAGGAGGCTCGGAGCCGTCGGCAAATGACTGTTTGGATGCCAATCCACATAAGTATTCCGACCGACCCTGAGTGGGAATCCCCCTGGGATCTATTACAATCTCCTTGTCATTACACTGACTGCTGCCCCACTCACCTAGAAGAGCTCGTACCAATATATTTCGGAATCAGTGCTCCCATAAAGAGAGCAAGCGCTGTCGGGTCGATACTTGCCTGTCCTCGCTGGACCGAGGGGTCCGGACAGTGTGCGCAGTAGAATCCTCAATGGCCGGTGCACTGGGGAGGCTCCTCGGCGTCGATCTTACCACCCCGACGCGCCCCGAATCTTACCACCCCGACGCGCCCCGAATCTTACACCACTGGATGTATTTCCGGGCCTCTCTGCGCCTAAAGTCTGCATACCTCAAAGTTCGTCATGAGTCCATGGGTCCATACATTACTATGTACTGGGACTTCACGACCTCTCCGGCGTTCTGTGCCTGCTGGTATGTCATGTGGAGAGGTCTGCACGTCGGAGCTGGGTAGCAACGGCAAGTCTCCTGTGTCGCTAACTTACATGTTCATCCCACAGGCACGATCGATCACCTTGTGCTTCCGCAGGCAGCATGCCTCGTCGTATGATAACCACTCTCGTCAGGAGGAGGGCGAGCAACGCAGTTGAACGCACATGCACCCAAGACAATTGTCTCGATCAAAAGAGCGATGCTGTCTCCATGAATGTCACGACCGGTTACTGATGCTGACACACGTCGGAGAAGTGGTTCGACGCATCGACTTCAGTGACACATTCATGGAATTGAACATTCGTTGATCACTGCAACTGCCACCGGCATCCACCCAGCGGTGCGCCAGCATGCCACAGGGCCCTGGCAATGCCTACAAACCACTGTGCTCGACTTCAATGTTCTCACAGACCCAATCTCAGAGCGGACTGCAATGGAGCTTATAGTACTTGTGCATAATGGAAGGGAGCAGTTCGTGGTACGCGACCCCTCTTGAGCCCAATACAAGTACTATACTTAGTGCGCTAACCCGATCAAGAGAAATTCGTCCCTCGTTTAGACACTTGATACTACTTCCCCCTGCTAAACACCTTAAAGGGGTCTAACACGTGGTAGAGCCGGGTTCAGCCCGAGCTGAGAGCGGTTTAGGAGCGATTTAATGAGTCGAGATTAGTCTGAGACCGATCTAGGACCAATCTAAGAGCGATCTAAGAGCTTAAGTAGAATAGTTACTATAACCGCTCCCAGGGTCTTAGACTAGTCCTAGATAAATCCCAAATCAGTCTAAGATCGATCTTAGCCTAGTTTAAACCCCCCTTAGGCGAGCTATACTGTACTCTACACTAACTCTCCGTACTTTGTAAAGAAAGTGTAAATCAACTTTCTAAAATTCTGGTCGTACTGTATATACTTAATTTTACTAGGCTAAAGTCTACAATTTTTTAACCGAAATTAAACCCAGATCTAGCCTTGATTAGACTAGGATTAGATCTCAAGATCCGCGCTTCAGGAAGGTGTTAGTCTGAAGGCCTTTATTGACGAGTAGGGCAAGTGTCGTGACAATACTAGAACTATAACATTACTACTAGTAGTATAATGTACTATACTACTAGTAGGTAGGCACTAGTTAAATATGTGGTACTAGTAAGTATCTAAAAGCATACAGTAGGTTTCTGTGATAACGAAGTCAACTACGGATCGTTTCCAAGGTATAGACTGACCTGTTGACTTATGTATATACAGTACCTCTGTAGTATATATTCTGAATAGGGAAATATTATGTGGCACTCGCTCCGCTTTCTGCCTTAAGCATTACAACCGTTACGACAAGTATAGTACTGTTTTCCCCCCTTTTAGTCGTTACGTGACCTCCCTTAGCCTTGCTAACGAGGCTGTCCTCTGTCTCGCTACATACTGTATTCCTTCCCTGTATGTCAACTTCCTGTGGCCGCACAAAGGTCAGTCCGTAACCTTAGACCCGGATCAGACCAAGGTTGGACTTAGATTACTAAGTACTTGTTACACACGGCCTCGCAGGAGACCGGCCACGAGTCGCCAAGCAGAGACTCGCTACGTTCATTGGACACCTGGAGGGAACACAGGGCGAACCAGGATTGGCTGCGGACCGTCACGTGACAGGCTCTGTCGGCCCTGGGGGCACAGCAACAGAGCGAGCAGAGCGAACAGAGCGTGGTGCAGGACACACGGGTATA